>NW_010240714.1:47584-52884 GCF_000690775.1 Eurypyga helias | reverse complement strand
TCCAGATCAGTGATAAATGTGTTAAGACTGTCCCCAAGACTGGGCCCTGGGGGTCTCCGCAGGGCTATCACTCTTCATGCGGTGATAGTCACTCGCTGCATTAGCGTTTATGTTGAAGACTTATCCATGTACACTTGTGCATGTCAGGGTTTGTATGGTTTCTTGCTCATGACAATCTTGATTTTGTAGGTAGCAATCACTAAACGGACTGCTGACCCCCTGGCTGTTAACCATCAATTATAGGGTAACTTCTCATAAAACACTGTTTTGGGTGCTGACATCTATTTAATGTGGAGATACTGCGCTAAGAAGAAAAACATTAAGTGATTGGAGAGAAGAAAAAGGAGAAGCTGAATTGGTGAGCTCTCTGCTGGGTCACTCATTTGCTGCAGATGACAGTTTGGGATCATCTCACTTGGTGGCTGTGCAAAGAGCATGGGATGTCATGTTGCTGTTCCTCTTGGTAGGACGTGCTTGCGTTGAAGGTCTGTGAACCTGATGCTTCTCTGCGTGTAGACTTTCCTGTTAATTTGTATTTTCTGCAGAACTTTGTACTTTCTTTCAAGCAGAAAACGCCTAATAGGTGAGATTTAAGGAATTGTGTGAAGAACTGACAAGTGTCCCTCTCTTTGGGTGCTCCTCAAGCCTCCGTTGCTGTTAACTGAAACGTGTGAATTGTCCTCTTCTCTGCAGTAGGTTATTGAAACAGAGATCTGAAAGATGCCAGTGGTGTTTGTGCCCTAGAGCAAGGGACTGCTGCTGACATGTGGTAGAGACCTACAGGCAAGATGAGTTTTGCACAACTGAGTGTTAAGAGTATATGGAGTTGGCCTCTCATGGGTAAGTGTGATGGAACAGCTGTTGCATTCCGCTGCAGGAGCTCAGAAAGGTCCTTACTTCAGTGTCTTTCTTTAGAGCTTTAAGTTTTAAAAAAGTTAAAAGGTGGTGGGTAGGAAAAAAACATTGAGTGAAACTTCCCCTTCAGACTGTTGTGACGCCCTCTCCTTGCCACGTCTTCCCTGGGCTGGTTTTTACTACTCTTGCTAGCAAACTGATTTCTGACTTTTGAGTTCTTCTGCTGTTTTGTACAGCAGAAATTGTAGTATTCTCAAGAAAAGCAGGATAGTGGTTATATACACATGTGCAACAGCTGCTTGTGGATTTTTTATATAAATTGCCATGTTAGGGTTTTTTTGTCTTGATCCCTACAGTTTCTGGTTGTCTTCAAAATCTGAAGACTGCTAGATTTGTTTGTTTTAGTCTTTCATAGTTCAGGATGTCATCTTAGAAAACCAAGAATTAGGTCTAACATGCAGCTGAGGCTTCTGTGGCAGATTTTTGAGTAGAGGAATAAGGGCTTCCCATGAAATACTCACGGTTCTACATCAGTTCAAGCAATTGAAAGAGCTGAAATCTCACCAGCCATGTGACCCCTGAAGTTAGGATGTGTATGGTGCTTTCATTCCCAGTGCTTCCTGCATAGATTATTGGTCAAAAAAGTGGTTATTTTGTGTGTGTGTGAAGGGGAGGGTGATGCAAAAGACAGCATCTCTGCATCGCTGAAGCTCAAAGAGCTTGCATGAGCTGGAGGGGCAGTCAGGAGGAACACATGGTGCTTATTACTGAATTTCCAGTGTTTTCTTCCCTGCCCTCCCCACCTCCTGCAGACAGATGAAATGATTTATTTTATTAATTCCAGAGACTGCTGTAAACAGAATGTGTAAATACACATAAACATATGCTTGATCCGCTCTGGTTTGTGTGTCTGGGAGCATTGGTTTACAAAATTTGCTCCCAGCCTCCAGACAGAGGAGGAAGAGTGGGAGAAGGAGCTCGGGTGTGGTGGGTTGCTGCTTATTTTTGCTCAAGTCCACCTCTTCAGAGCAGGACCCTGAGCTGGTACAGCAGCTCAGGCTCCTCAGGGCTGTGTCACGCCAGCTGGGCTGGGAGGCTTAGTGCTCATTTGCCTTTTTGTGGCTTGGAACAAAATGGGCCATTGGGGTGGGGATGAACCCTGGTCATGGTTTCATCTGCCTTCCTAGATCCTTGGAGGGGTTCACCGCCTGCCAGTCTCCCTTCCCAGGGCAGGATCTTTGGTTTTGCTGATCCTTTGTTTCTACCTGGTGATGATGTTGGACTCATGAAGGGTTGATGCCCTCAGTTAAGTGGGTTTCTGCTACTTTGCACTGGAAGTGTTGGGAGGAGCCCCACAATGTTGGCCTCTTTGATGGTCTAGTTGGAGGTTTGAACTTGGTTGAGCAAGTGACACAGAAGCCATTTTTTGCTCTTCATTGCTGAACTTCAGGGGGTAAATTCTGCCAAATGCTGACATTACCAAGGGAGGGCACTACTCCTCCTAATGAATTTAACAGGTTTTGGACAGAGTCCCCCATCCCAGGACAACTGTGGTCCAGAGAGACCGGCAGCATCGCCTCAGAAAGTGAGGGCAGGGCGGCACTGGAGCTTAGATTTGAGGTGACTGAGCTACTAATAAATGCTTTCAGCTCTGAAGCTGTTGTTACAGAGGTCTTCAGGTCTTTTAAAATGAAAGAAAAAAACACCAAACTGTTTGTATTCCTCACTGGGAGTCGAGAGGGTATTTTTGGTGGTTGTCAGGCTTTCTGGGAGAGGGAGGGAAGAGGGTTATGGCCACATTGGACTGGGAGGAGGGTATAGGGCAGATCAGTTGGAGCTCAACCCTTGTCAGTGAAAGAGAAATTGTCTAAGGGTACATTCCTAGCATTAAAAATGATGATGAGAGTACTTGCTAGAGTATGGAGAAGGCTTAGGAAGCTTTTACACTTCAAGATTTGCTTGCGGTGAGGAGGGGAAAAACAAGTGCAGTCACTCTTGATCGGAGGCTCGACATAGGATTTCTCAAGAAGCTCTGTTGGCATTGGTGGTTTTTAACCTCTAAAAAGTAAAGAGATGTTTTCAGATGAGACAGCTACTGAAGTTAGCGCTAATGAAGTTGGTCAGGTGGTTTCGGAGGGATGTCAAAAGGCTGCAGCAAGATCAGGTCATTCAGTAGCACCGGAGCAGATGAAATCCCCCTGGATGTGGTTAGTACTGCATGGCGAAGGGGAAGTGTTTACGTATATTGGCGTGAATTCACTCCTGGAAGAACACTCAGCCATGTGTTACTGGGTGCCTCTCCACTGGCAGGTGGTTTAATTGTATCTCGGCTCTCATTTTAGTAATGGAAGGTATAACCAAGCAAGAACAGGAATGTCCCATGGCTACTAAATCATTATCGCTGTGACTGCTCTGCAAGCCTTGTGTGCACTCTGTGACTCTCGAGGCCTCTTAGATGGTCAGAATTGTCGATTGAATTTAAGAGGTTATTGCAGAAAAGAGGGGGCTGATGGCATGGATTAAACTTCAAGTGGAGGAGGGGAGGAAAACTTTTAGAAATGGAGAGACTTGAGATAGAAAAGTTGGCGTAGGATGTGGCATCCTTTGTAGTGTAGACAATTCCAGATAGTTTTGGGAATACCATAATGATGTTGGCTATCACTGCAGCTCTGCGGCTGAGGTTGTTGGGCCCTAGGTGCATTTAGCCAGATGAATGTGGTGCAAAATAATCTCATTCAGCATGAACCACTGCTGTAGATAATTTAAGCTCTGCTGACTTTATGCTGAATATGAGTTAAAGCTCTTTGCATTGACTTTTGAGAGAATATATATATATAGACCGTCTCAAAAACCTCCTTCACCCACTTCTGAAATTGGGAGTGGGTGCATGCTAACCTCAATACTTTGTAAATATTTTGTAACACAAGAATTCTAACTATTAAGCCAGCAACACAAAGCTTTAATTTTTACTGTTGGATAATGCCCTAATAAATTTTAAAGATTAAGTGCTCAAATGAATACAAAAATTTTCCATTTATGGAGTTTTTTGGGGGGTGGTCAACTCCTCCACCCCATAGAAACCCTTATCCCTCAAAGGAGTTGGCCATTAATCATCAAGGGCGAGGACAGAAATATCTCCCTGCCGACGTGACGGCAGTCTCAGCAACGTGCCAGCCTGGAGCATGCTTTGTCTACCGCACTGGCCGTTTTCTTTCCCTTGCCCCACAGCCTGCAATGGCCACAGCACCCTGCTTGTTTGACAAGGTCCTGCAAGCTGGAGGAAGAGGAGGAGAGAAGCAGCAGGTGCTTTTTGTGGGTAGGAGAGGTCTGGGTCTGTCCTTTTTGGTGACATCTGTTTCATTTAATCCCCAAACAGACTCTTTTGAAGCATATGTGATTTATCTGTTGCCTACTTGGGTTTTTTTAGGTCTTTTCCAACCTAAAAGATCTTTCACTTATTAGTTGGCCTGTGAAATGTGTTCCCTTGCTGCCAGGGTGGACCTGGACCCTTGCTTGGGAAGCTCTGGACCTTGCGGCTTGGGGGGTGGGTGCAGCTGTGGGTTTGGGGTGCCGATGTGTGGGTGTCCATGGAGTGGAGGCGGAGGAGCTGGACTTGTTCTACGTGCTGTTCTGCAGCTCGCGGCCCGGTGGAGCATCTGCGATGAGGAGGAGAGGCTTCCCACTGCAGCTGCAAATTTTAAGGAGTAAACAGAAGGAAAACCAAAACTACTAGTACAGTTTGTGCTCGATTGGGCTGTCCAGACTCCCAGAGATCAGAAGGGAGCAGATGTGACGTATCTGCATTGTGTGGATCTAGCAGTCCTTGTGGGAGCATAGCCCTTCCCCAGGCTTCCAGGCTTAGCTCAGGAAGCAGGACGCTACTTGCTTCCCCATTTAGACCTCACCATAGACCTGAGTTTTGTTAATCTGTTCTTCCTATCTTGATGATATCCCTTTGGGAGAGGGAGAATGGTGACTGTCTTGAGCAACGGTGGTGGCTTAGCTGAGCCGTTTTCACTTGCATGTAACAAAAACCCTCTTAATCCAGCATCCCTGAACTGTGCAGGTACCAGTGTGAGATGATCCCTGTCCTCCAGTCTGCGGTACTGCCAGGGGACTTCAGGTGCAGTGCGAGTATTAATGCTTTTCTCTATTTTGGAGCATTTGGGCAGTTAGTGGAAATAATGCTGATGATGTTCATAGTCATGCAGCTTGTGGAGGGAGGTTGGAAGAGTCTTGAAAACGTGTTATAAAGGGTGTGCTGATGTCTTTTATTTTGGAAAACAAGCTTGGATTTTAATTTTGAGTTGGAATTGAAGCATGAAGTAGTTTCCATGCGGCTGAAGATTACATGCATACAGAATCACTAAAGAAAGAGGGATTCCTTGGAAAATCTTTTAATACCTTGGCTTTAGCTGGGGGATGTTTAATTCCTCCCCTCTTTC
>NW_010240714.1:43639-47509 GCF_000690775.1 Eurypyga helias | reverse complement strand
CTTTCCCTTTAGACAAAGAAATAGATTAGGCCAGAGATTAAACGAAGTCTTTGCCTACAAGTTTGTTCCCAGGCTTTCTCTATTTTATCATTCTTTTACATAGGTTTGAAGCGTCTATTATTTTTTTTCCTTTTCTGAATGATGTTTTGTTTGAATACACTTTTAAGATTCGTGGTTAATGGGGGGTATTAGGATTGAGAGATTATCTGGGTAACTGTTGTAGCACTTCATTGTTAGATGCGGAAGTGGGAACGGAGTGAATTAGCTGCTTTTAGAGGGGTTTAAAGCAGTGAAGCAGTGTGGGAAGAGGGAGAGCTGTAAGCTTTCTGCCTGCTGGTGCTTAGTATCTACCCAGGCCTGGAGTATAAGGTGGAAGATCTCGAAACCAGGACATAATGTTGGTTTGTTGGTGGTGTGGTTTTTTTTTGTTTGGGTTTTTTTTGTTAGTTTGTTTTTGTTTAGTGCTCATTTAAACAGTGTGGAGATGATCCTGTAGACTTGGCACAGCTTCATGCTTGTTTGCTATAGAGATAGAAATGTTTAGGGAAACTTTGCTTAGCAAATACATGAGTAAATGCACCTTTTTTTTCAGCTGTAAATATGTTTGTGTCAGAACAACCTTGAAATATTTAAGAGCTCTGTGTTTGGAGGGAAGGAGTTGAATCTTGAGAATAAATGATTACAAAACAGGTATTTCTCTGAATTGCAGTGTAGTACGTGACGGCAGCTAGACAGAGCAGTGGTTTTCTTCTGCATCGTCATGCTCACAACTTTACCCGCTGAAGTTCGTCTTATTTCCAAAGCTTATTGGAATGTCCATGTAAAGGCTGGGAACAGCCTTGCTTTGTTTTCCCATGAGCTGTGGGAGAATGAGCTGGGAGAAAATAGATTACTCTTCAACCAGCAAGTCTGGGGGAGGATATGCTTATGCTAGTAGTGTGGTTTAAATTTGAGGGCCATTACTATCTGGTCACTTGGTTAAGGAAGTAGTGAATAATTTGTCTACTTAGTGTTTCTGGGAGATTGGTTTTTTAAGGGCATTTCAATCTGTCCAACTGCCCTGTCTTTCTACAACACAAATTCAAGTAAGAAGTCAAGAGACCTGGTTAGGCGGTCGACTCTGTAATACATGAGAAAAGGAAGCAGTATCTGATCAGTGTAGTGACTATTTCTTTAGCAGTGACTTGGGTGTGGGTAAAAAATGTTTTGATATGTATGAATATTTAGCTGCACTCTTTCTAACTTCAGTCTTTAGTGGGCTGGATATTTTTTGTGTTGCCTTTCCCCCAACCCCCACACCTTCCCTTCAGTAGTTAGGGGTATAGATAAAGGGAGACTGGGAGGAGGAAGGAAATGGCACTCTTGCAGCTGAGTGAGAGGTCGAAGGTGAAGCATGAATGTATCCTAAAACTCACTGAAAGTCTCTTCCCAGGTCTCATCCAAAGTAAGCTCTATTTATTCTAGTGGTATTTTATTTTTAATGTGGCACTTTGAAGTGTAGAGAAGGCTGCTCCCTTATCCTCAGAAAAATCAGCTATTCCAGGAAAATCCTCCCTCCTAAATTGTTAGCATTATAAACTTCTTGTCCAGGACTGTACCTCTTCCTCAGCATCATCACTGTGTTTCAGAACTCAGCAGTGCAGATCTGGATTTCTTTATACACTTGTTAAGACATGTACATTGCTGTGTTTCAACTAACTGCAAATCATCTTTTTACTGCTATCATCCTTAGCTTTGCAAAAAGTAATTGAGATAAAGTTGAAATAACTTCCTGCAGAAGTATCCCAGCATGATCTGGAAGTGATTACATTATTGCTGGTATTGATTTAAGGCTCTCTTCTTGCCATCTGTGTGAAATCTAGTGTGTCGAATCATGGGTTGTTAGCTTTTTTTATTGCAGTGCCTTTCTTTTGCATTGGCTTGTATAAGGAGGTCTGAAATCAAACTATGCTGTGTGTACTTGAACATTTTTTTTCTTGTGTTAAGAAAATTCAGCAAGTATCTGAGTTAGCATGCTAGTAGTGAGAATGTTCAATGACTGTAAAGATTTACTTTTCTGCCTGGCTTTAAAGGAAATAGAATATATATTTCATAAAAGGGTTTGGGTTTTTTTAGCTAAAATAAGATTCTTATAGATAATGCAAATAATCTACAGCAAAATACAGGTCATCAGACCTTGGTGAAAGGAAACAGGCTTGTGTGTGCAACTTACCCATCTTTTTGAAGTACTTCAAGTGGTCATCTTTTTTGGGAGTAGAGAATGGTAATGAAATCATTTATTAAAACTGCTCTCCAAGTTTTTGGAGGAGTGAAACTTCCCAGAAGGTTGTCACCATCCATTTGCTCATCCAGAGGGAGGCTGATATGTCTGATATTGCTCCATTAAATTTGTATGTTAAAGCTTTTTTCTGAGTGTCATGAGAGGCTCATGGAATTCTTTTGCAAGGGCTCAGGGAGGCATGACTGTTAACTTTCTCTTTGCAAACAAGAGTCAGTTATGTTTCTCTTGCTGGAATGTGTTGCCCCATGGAAGTGAAACTCGCCTAAGAATTTGGTCTGTGTCCTGTCATGTCCCACATAGTTTCTGAACCCTTTGCTTTTCTGCTTGGATGGGTAGGAGGAAGAAGCTCTCCACCATAATGACAGTTCTTGTTAATGTTATGGAAAAGGTCAACCAAGCAGGGAACCAGGATTCAAACATATATCTTCTCTCTGTTTTTTGGCACTGCAGTCAGATGTGACTCTGAAGATATCCCTGTAGTGTGGTTGGGAAGGTGCAAGACTTCGCTTCTAAAATTTAACCAAGAGGCTAATGCAAAGGAAGCCATATGCTATTAGTTCTTCTGCTCGTATAGCTCGTTCTGTCCCAACCCCCCTGTTTTAGTAATACCAGCAATTGTATGTCCTTTTATGTGAAGTTGCTTCAAATGTCTCACTTGACCTGACCAGGTCTTTAGCCATTACAGTATCACAGAATCACGAAGGCTGGAAAAGACCTGTAAGATCATCCAGTCTAACCATCAACCCAACACTACCACACCTACTAGACTGCGTCCTCAAGTGGCACATCTACATGTTCCTTGAACATGTCCAGGGATGGTGACGCCACCACTTGCCTGGGCCCAGTAGTTGTCCTCCTTCTGCTTGTTCATCTGCTGCTCTATGGTAACAAAATGCCTTGCATTTAAGAGCAGCAGTGAAGTCCTTAGTAGGACTTTTAATGTCTAGCAACTCTTCCTTTCAAACTAAAAACACTAGGGCACGGCTTTTCACTTGTAATATGGTGTGAAGTTCTATAAGGAAAAGTTGGAGTGGGTTTGAAGGTCGAAGGCAGTGTTGGTGTCACATGTGTTTCTTTTCTGATGAATGAAGATCCTTCCCCCCTGCTCCAGTGCATTTTGCAGCATCTCCTTAACACTGACAGATCCTGGGTTTGACTTATTTTCTCCTTTCAGAAACTCAAGTGACTGCTGAATCACCTTTGGTAAAATGTTTTGTCTCTAAATGTTGTCTCTCTACTTCTCTCTGAAGTAGAGGTCCACAATGATGTGCACTGTGCCAGAAGAAGACAGCTGCTGTCTACTATGGCTGATGTATGCTGCTGTTGAGGGTTTAAAATTAGGCCTTTTTTTTGGCCTGTGACTGGCCTATTAATTGCTTTAAGGATAAGGACTAACCTTCATTTGGTATCAGAAGTTTATTAGGAAATGGTAGACTTTAAAAATAAGATGAGGACATCAAGAGGGACCTTAACAGGCTTGAAAACTGGGCCTGTGCCAGCTGCATGGAGTTCAGCAAGGCCAAGTGCAAGGTCCTGCACATGGGTCAGGGTAATCCCAAGCACAAGGACAGGCTGGGCAGAGAATGGAT
>NW_010240714.1:12481-43604 GCF_000690775.1 Eurypyga helias | reverse complement strand
TGGTAACCGTACTGGGGGACAAAAAACTGAACATGAGCCGGCAGTGTGCGCTGGCAGCCCAGAAAGCCAACCGTATCCGGGGCTGTATCCAGAGAAGCATGGCCAGCAGGTCGAGGGAGGGAATTCTCACCCTTTGCTATGCTCTGCTCTGCTCTCATGAGACCCCACCTGCAGTTCTATGTCCAGCTCTGGAGCCCTCAACATAAGAAGGATATCGACGGGTTGGAGCGAGTCCAGAGGAGGCCAGGAAGATGCTCAGAGGCCTGGAGCACCTCTCCTGTGAAAAAAAGGCTGAGAGAATTGGGCTTGTTCAGCCTGGATAATAGAGGGCTCCAGGGACACCTTATAGCACTTTCCAGTACCTGAAGGTGACCTACAAGAAAGCTGGGAGGGGGATTTTGACAAGGGCTTGGAGTGATAGGACAAGGGGTAACGGGTTTAAATTGAAAGTGGAGAGATTTCAAGTGGATATCAGGAAGAAATTCTTCATGGAGAGGGTGGTGAGGCACTGGGACAGGTTGCCCAGAGAAGCTGTGGATGCCTCATCCCTGGAAGTGTTCAAGGCCAGGCTGGATGAGGCTTTGAGCAACCTGATTTAGTGGACTGGGTCCCTGCCTATGGCAAGGGGATTGGAACTAGATGATCTTTAAGGTCCCTTCCAACCTACACCATTCTATGATCAAGGAAGCAAGCCTCTGGCATTTCTACCACTTGATATCTATTGGGTTTTTCTCCATTCTGCTGCACTGAGTTTTATACAAATCTTTTGTCAAGTGATGAATGTATTGATTGATTTAGCTGCTTCTTGTTTGGAAGGAGTGATGGCAGTTTTTAAAAAAGCAGAGGTAGGAAGCATGTCCTAGATGAGGTTGAGCAGAGTTCAAGGGCTTTATAATGTTTGGGGAAGGTGGGCTGCACACCTCTTATGGAAAATGAAATCATAGCTAGGCTTTGAGGGTTGTATGACTGTATCTTTCAACTGAAGTGGCCTTGTTTTTCCTTGGGCTGTCCATGTTTTGTCCAAATTTTGGTCTTTTACAGGCACCTTGTCATTTTAATAATGGTCATACCTGTGAAGATTAACATTTTGGGTTGTGTTGTGGTAGCTTCTCTTGACTTCTGAAGGAGGTACCTATCAAGGCAACAAGGAGACATGAGAATACTGTGGGGTCTTGAAAGTCTGAGCAATTGGAGAAGCAAATTTTTCTAACTCAGTGGTAGTTTGCTGAGCATGATGTGCTTTGGGTCTTTTGGGGTGTCTGTAGATTGACGGAGTCACAAGTAGGTTGGTTTGTGTTTGACCTGTCACTCAATGTAAGGATTTAGTGAGAACAAAGCTTGAGAGTGATGCATTGTTTAAGACTTCACTTTACAAAGGCAGCAGCTTTACTGGGCTGTTTTTTTCGCCTTTTGCCAAAAAAATACTGTCAAAAAAGTGCGTATACATACTAAAGACCCTGAAAGCAGAGGGGAGAAGAAATATCTTGACCCCTACTTCATGGGCTGCCACCAGTTGTCAACATTGCTTGAAGTTTTACTGTGTGGTAGTTAATGTTACTGAGTTATGAGATTTATAACTTCAAAAAAGACATTTTTGTCACCATTTAGGTATTTAACTTTTTTAAAAGAATGTCACTGCCTTAGCAGTACTAATCAGAAAATTAATTTTCAATAGTCTCTCTCCTGAGTGAAAGACCTTCTGGTAGAGTTCATGTAGGCTTCACAGCAGTGTAGCATGCTTGAAGAAAATCTCGTTGCTTGGCATTCAGTGCCAATGATTAATTTTCTGTACAATCACCTTCTCTAGGCAGCGCTGTTACGTAAGGAAATCTTACACTGCGGGAGAACCTGTGTGCAACTGGGCAGGATGTGGTGTGATCCAACAAGTTGTAGCGTTTGCCTCTCAACATGGAGCCTGGAGACAGGAGGTTTGTCTTCTGATGTGCAAGATGTTTTAGACACTGGCTTAGAAGGCTGCTTGCAGGGGTCCTCTTCCGCAGCAACCTCACTGGAGATGTCTTCTACAACACCCCAGGGGCTGATGAACCTAATTCTGTAGGCTGAGTGGGCTTTCTTTTGCCTTGTCTGTACTTTGTTCTGTAGGAGTTCCTGCAGCTGTTCCTAATGCATACTTTTTTTTTTATTTCAATGCAGGTCTGAGCACCATGACCTCTGACCATCTGGGAATAAAATGTATTTCTTTGCCTATTTTTTTTTTTTCTCTGTTTTCCACCAGACTACTCAGGACGGTCTTCACAACACAGCTGCCTCACTGCTCTGCTGCTAACAAGGCAAATTAACTGCATACCCAGAATTATGAGGGTTCAGTTGCATCCCTGCCACTGGGAACCAGGCACTGCATGTCCTGTGTTTCAAGACGGGTACAAATTAAAGCACATTAAAGCACTCAACAAATTAAAAGACCCTGTGGAAGGTCTTTTGAGTATGTTAACATCTAATTTTTTTTGTTTCTGCTGGGCCTGTTGTAGGACAACATGCTTTGTAGGAAACTGGTCTTACTTCATACTGGCTTAGCAGTGTCCCAGGTGGTGTTTGGTCCCACTTGGGTGGCTATGTTGGTAGCTTCTTGTAAATCCTTCCTTTACAGAGGAGAAGCAAAGTAATGCTGTCTCAGTCTGGAAATCTCCCTCTTATAAAAAATGGTAAGGAAAGACTATGCACACCTATTTTTTTCTTTCTTTTTCAGAGTTTTCTCTATTCCTGCATGGTCAGCCTTTAGCCTGGGTGTAAGGAGTTTTGATCTACAAATAACGTTCCAAATCTAGATTTGGCGTGGATAGGTTGAGGTGTTTTGGAGTCTGAGATAAAGCAGATCTGTCTCCGTTCTAGTCTGTCTGTGGATTATACCAAGGGCTTTAAATTTTGCAGCTGGAAGTATTGAGAAGCCTGTGGTTAGTGTTCTCTTTGAAAGGTCAGCAGAGAGCAGCCAGTTTCATTCTCTTTGTTCATGATATTCCAAAATAACCTTAGAGTGGCTGCTGTGGGAGACTGCTCATGCTAGGCCGTGCTACCTTCTCGAGTGCCTGTGGATTTCTGCTAAACTCTTGCCTTAGAAATAATCACTCCATTTAGTAGTTCCTTGTCCTTCATGTGTCTCCAGACAGAATGTGTGGGTGACCATGAACCATTCGTATGACTGTGTTTAATACACCTTTCCAGCTTCCATGGGTGCTTGTAGTTAGTGCTGCTCATTCTTCAGAGACAGAGTTGAAGGCACATGCTGATTGCTACTTGTGAGTCGAGAGCTGGAGCACAATTCCTTCTCTGCTTCCAGAAAAATTTGGAAGAGCTTTGCTTCTGACTTTCCAAAACATATTTGAAACAACTCAGTGGCAAGCTTTGTTTTGGAAATGGCCTCGTTCCAGCAATGGTTTTGTCGAGTCTGTTTATCCTAATTCCTTCCCTGGCTTAATAGGCTGAGAAAGTAAAACTGTTGTGTGGGTGGATGGTTGAAAATGGTCGTTATGGATATTGCTGTAATTTGTGTTTCATAAATAATGGTGGCTTGTGCATAAGCCTGTAATTAACTGTTAATGTATTAAGAGAGAGTGTGAAGGCATACAACTGCTACTTAAAATCCATGGGGGGGAGGGGGTCAGTTGTGAGGATGGGGGAGATTTCTCAGTGGGAGATGGGAAGGCAGGAGGCATGCCAACTGTGCAGCATTAAATGCCGTGTTTCAGATGTACTAGGAGTCAGGTTTTTCAGATGTTCATTGGAGAATGCAAAACTCCATAAATCCTCGAGAAAAGCAAGCTGTCTTGTCTGCACCGGGGCCAGGTGATGGGTGCTAATAGCAACAATATTATTTCCAAATAGCTGTGGTGTTGCTTATGGCCTCTGCCTGTAAATATCTGTGGCTGATGAGTGGGAGGTGGAAGGGCAGGGTCAGGAAGAATATTAAACCATCAAAATTCCAGAGAATTCAGTGTTTGGCATAAGGAATATTTCTGGCCTCCCCATGGCTGTATAGCCAGCGGCGTGGGAGCTAGTCTGGAAGGTCGTCTTGCTCCAGAACTGCTGAACTTGCTGCTGCTCAGAGTGCTTGTATATAGTAGTATCACTTAATTTGTTCTTAATTAGGCTCAACAACGTGAGTTGTGTGTTTTTGATACCTAATTCGGATAGGAGCAGAGCCGGGTGTTAGAGCTGTTGTGGGCTATGAGTACGTGTGGAGGAGGAGGGGGACGAGTGGGGAAAGGGCTGCCTTTCGACATGGAGGGGAAAAAGGCTTCAAAATACCGTTTAATAGGATTTTCAGCTGCTAGTTTCTGAGTGACGGAGCCCTAGAACTGGGCAGAGGGGCAGCACTCCGGTGGGAGCTGGCGTACCTCCCTTCCCGGAGTGCTGGGGCTGGAGCGAGGGGTGTCCGGCACCTCACCCACGCATGTGGATGCCATCCAAAATCACTTTCATGCTGCCTTTAGTCAGGACATTTTCGACTCCAGTCATTTGGGTTTGTGGAACTTCTTAACACTGAAGCATTGCATGTGCTTTTACTGTAGGTGTGCGGGTGGAAAGCGTGCGAGGGAAGGGGCTGGAGCTGCTGGAGGGTGAGGCTCTTATGAGGGTGCATAGGAGGAAAACGGAGGAAAACAGACCTCAGGAAGGCCTGTTAACATTCCTGCACTAACTACCCCATTTGCCAAATGTTTTTTATTTAAAAATATTTTTTTTTTGGTTACGTCAGTAAAATCTGGTTGTCCTTTAAATAAATGGTTTTGTAATTCTCACCAGATTATATGACATTTAAATTTGTTTGCAAGGTACTGCACTGCAGTCCAACAGAGATGTTGTGGATGCCCCATCCCTGGATGTCTTCAAGGCCAGGCTGGATGTGGCTCTGAGCAACCTGGTCTAGTGGAAGGTGTCCCTGCCCATGGCAGGGGGGTTGGAACTGGATCTTTAAGGTCCCTTCCAACCCTAACCATTCTATGATTCTATGATTAATAAAGCTTATTTTTTTTATTACAAGAAGTCATGTGTTTACCAATTGGCAAAATATCATATTTAAAGAAGTTGCAGCTTAATTTTTGTTTAGCTATTTAAACTTCTGTTTTTGAGTCTGAAAGTAATTATTAGTCTTTTTCTTTCAGTTGTTCTTCCATCCCCACATCTCCACTTCTGAAAAGGCACAGTTGGAGCTGAACATCAGCAATATTCCCTCTTACACCACCTACTGTCAAATTAAGATATTTGAGGGGAAATTAAAATGTAATGTGATTTGCTCTTTGTTTTGCCATTTTAAGTTGAATGCTATGAGAATGACCTGAAGGTGGCTAAGAGTTGTTGCTTTGTTGTGATTCCTTTGGAGACGGTCTTACCCAAGAAATGTTCATAGGCGACGTCTTGCTGTGCTGCCAAGGATGAGGAGAATCGCGTTGTACAGTTCAGTTGGAAGCTTTTTGGTGAATTGTCTCTGGCCTGATGCTGCCACCAGCTCTGATCTGGGGGCTGTGGTCTGGCGGTGGTTGCTTGCTTCAGTTTTGGCTGGATGATGGCTGTATCTCCCACACAGGGAAATCTCCTGGGGAAATGTAATGTTGGTGGGACATCAGGGCCCCACGATGACTTGGAGTGAGTGGAAATTACCACTTTTAAAGGGCTGTTACTACCTGAAGTCACAGTTGGTAGTGTCGTTACAGACCACGGGTGATGAAATGAACGTTTCTTGGTAATCACTGTGCATTCTTCTGCCGAGAATAAAGGGCAAAAGACAGCTTTTTTGTTTGTGTCTTCTGGATAAGTAAATTCTGTAGATCAGTGATGGGGAGTGTTTCCCTTGGTAAACCCCCCATTTTGGGAGAGTAAACCCTGACTTTTTTTGCGTCCCTTCATTGGCGGAGTGACTTCGTTTCACCCATACCTGTTGTGTATGGGCCATGGAGCAGCTTCTGGACGTTTGATCCAAGCAGACAAACTTTCCAAGGATCCCAACTCACTGTAACCCAGATCCCGCTTGTCTTGATGCCGACACTGGTGGCAGGAGGTAGTGTTGCAGTCCGGATGTGTGAATGAAATGGAGCCCTCTCCAAAATGGCCCGTGGCGTCCTTGATCATCTGTGATCTGACTGTGCTTGCCAAGTGGAAAGTGCCTTTTTAAAACGAGCTTTTATCGTTTGTGCTGAAAAAGGACTTTGAGGCTTCCTGTGCAGATAGGACTTTTGTGTTGTACATGGGATCTTTCCAGTCCCTAGTGAATAAACACAGCTGGCTGTTTTGGGAAACGGACTTCACATCTTTGCATCAAAGCTGTACAAATAAGGCAGGAAGCTGTACTGAATTACTAGACAACATTTTCTGACTTTTACACTGATTTAGGAGCGATCAAATGAAAAAATGCATTTCTTATGAGGCTGCCTTTAGCCCATGCAGGGGGATAGAAATTTCCCCTCCTCCTCCCCTCTTTGGAAACTGAACTAGAACAAGCAGCCTCGATGACTTATCAATGTTGGATTATCATGCAGTAATTTACTGGGCAGCCTTTTGCTGTCCGGAGCCGCCCACGCGCACAAGTCAATGGTGCCTTTGTTCGGGAGTGCTGGAAGAATGCATGATCTAATGGGGTGGTGGGAGTTCGCCTTCGTTCCAGCGTGCTCAAGGCTGCGCTCATTCCCCCAGTGTCCCAAACCCGTTTCCTTCCTCTGTCCCTGTCGTAGTACGGGTGCCCAGAAAAAGCAGCCTGTGTTTGTCTCTGTCAGGCTTTCTTAAATCCCAGGCATCCATCTGTGGTGCAGCTCTGCGTACCAAAATCTTTGGTTTGGTGAAGAGTGGTTTATGATGAGATTGTTAAAATCCTTCAGACGTTTCTTGTTTGTGACCTATGCATCTAAATCTCCGGGCTCATTAGGTGAGGAAAAGAAAATAAATCAAAGGTTTATTATTACTGGTTTGTGTTCCAGGGCCACCACTCAGCATTTGACAGCTGTCATCCCTGCTGCTGTGGGCAGTTATTTCCCCAGAGAAGATCAGAAAATCAAAATCCTTCATTTCAGTTTTTCCAGATGCTGGACATGCCATTTGCTTGTGCAATACCAGTGCTCTCGTCTTCATCCTCCACAGATTTTCCCAGAAAAGCTAGGGTGTAGTTGTAAAGGACACTTGCTCTGGAACTACAATAATTTCTTGCTTTGTGTCATAAGTTTGGCTTTTTCATGCGCATGTGATGCAAGCAACATAACTTACCACTTGTGTGTCTTGCAGGTGTTGGGCTGTTGTTTTACAACTTTTTTTTTTTTATTCCAAAAGAACAAGTTGCTCAGGATGTTTCTCATTCTCCTTCTCTCTTTATAAACACTGTCCTGCTCTTGTTGCCCATCTGCATGCTGCAAAACCTTGTTCCCGTTCCATGGGATGGGATAACGCCTTCTCCTTAAATATTCCCATCTCATCTGCAGCTCCTGTGCTCCAGGAGGGTAGCCTCCAGGAGGGTTTCCAGCATGGGAGGCTGAACACAATACTGCAGTAGCTGAGCACTTGGAGAGGTTGGTGGACTCAAGAAGCAGCGATCTGTTATGGATGAGATCTTGTGAGCTTGCTGGCCTCTGTGGACACCGTTTGTCCCATGCGATTCTCTGCTTGTGTGAGGTTCCAGTATCTATGCCAACCTTTTCCTGTGGTGGTAGCGTTAAGAGTGGGAGGTTCTGCCTCCTGCTACGTCTGGTAGCTCTTAATATTTGTTGGAGAGACGCAGGTGGCCATTGGTCTTGGAGCAGCAGAGTAAGGCTGGCGGCTTGTAGCTGGCCCGGCAGAGTTGAGTAGAAGTAAGGACAAGGTGTGTGAACAGCCTGGGGTCATGTTCCAGACTAGTAACTTGGCAAAGATGGCCTTTTTTCCTGGGAATTATGGAGAAACAGGTCAGACTCGAGCAAAAAGAAATGCCAGGATAGTTGCTTGCCCTCCGTCTTCTCGCTGCAAAACGGAAATGACATCCAATACAAAAGTGAGAAGTATGCTGGTGTTTTTTACTGGTTTGTTTTCAATTCTTTTAATCTTTGCTTAGAAATAAGTTGTCAGCAGGTACCTGTGTGAGAAAAGCTGCCTTGAAACAAGACCCAACTGAAAGAAACGGCAAAGTAGCTTGGTTTCTTCCTGCATGCAGGGCATGTGGGTGGACTGATAATGGAGGAGGTGAGTGTCTGGGCTTATCTCATCCAGGCATCTGCTCACAATTCCGCGCTTGTAGTCCTGGTGCCAGCTGGCAGGAGGTTTTCCTGATGTAAATGATCCATCCGTTCTGAGGGGTCTGAATACAAGGAGACCTTTTGTGTGTGGAGACGAATTCCTAACTTGAGGGGGAAAGGGAGGAGGTTCTAAAGATCTAAATAGCATTTGCTTACACTTTTCCAGTCTGTCTGTGGTTTTCAGCATGGCACGTTTCCTGGTGGACCTTGGGATACAGAACTGGACGATAACCCTGCTGAGGAAGGGCTTTAGTTGCTGATGACATCTGGTACCTGTGGTCAGCCCGGCAGTGTGAGCAGGTGGTTGGGGGACGCGTCCCCAGCATCAAACGCCGAACGTTTCCAGTGCCACTGGTGCTGCCCCTGTGGGCACCCAGGCTTGCTTGCTTGCTTGAATCTATAATTGCAGGACCGTCTTGAAGGTGTATATTTGTGTTTGCTTACTTTAGAGAAAGATACACTATGTCATTTTCTACATCAGCTGGAATTACCAAAGGGGCTGGTTATCTTGACACCTTGTCACTTGTTGCTGAACAGCTTTACGCTTAAGAAAATGCGCAATTTTAAAATGTGGGGCTCCCTATCTTGAGCTCTAGATGCTTTCAAAGCATGTCAGGCTACACTGGTCACTAATTATAGTCTTCTTTCTACTAAAGAACTTTTATAACAAGACATCGGGAGTTCTTCCTGCAAAACACCTCTGCAGCTTCAGTGCACAGGGGGAAATATTATCTGATACTTGACACTGTCAGACACTTCAAAGCCAAACTGAGATCAAAGTAATTACCAGCTTCTAGGAACAGGAGAACAATGACGTTTTGTCTTCCAAATGAAACGTGTAAAACTGCCTTTCACCGGGTTACTGCTGTCCCATTTCTCAGCATCATAGCTGTGCATGCTTATTTAGCCTTGCAGGACTTCGAAAGCAACCTAGGTGGCTTATCCTTACTAGAAAAAGGCCCTGCAACCTTGAAGAGCCCTGCTAGCTGCCAGGCTGCTAAGCACAGCTTTTACGTTTGGTATGAACGGGGGGGAAATGCATTTCAACACTGTGTCAGCTGGGCTTGGGTAAACTCCATTGTTCCAGCAGTATTTACCCACAGCAGTAGTGCGCAGTGCTCTGTGTGCATTAACTGCGTTCCTGCTTAATGCCATTAACAGGATTTCTCAAGTAGTTACGCTGCCAGCTGAAATACATGTCTTTTCACCTGTACTGTTGGTCAGCAGGGCTTTGAATACGTTTTCTTTGGCCCGCGGTGTAAAACCAAAGATGAAAAAAGGGAGAATCCTTTCAGTTTAACACAGGGGATTTCTGTGGAAAATGTCTTTGCGTTGCCCAGAGCGCAGTTTGCAGGTGTTGTGCCTTTAGCTGAGCTGGAAGTTTAGCAAGGAGCTGGAGGAGACCGTGTCGGGAACAGGGGCCATAATCCAGTTATAGTGGAGAGGAAGTGGAAGCAGGTTTAAGTGTGAGGGAAAGGTAAGCTGAAGCTACGTTACAGTGGTCAGTGTTGATCCTTTGGAGTGTCTAGTTCTTATGGAATCAGTTTGGTATTAGTGTAACTCTTTCTCACTTGTCTTCTGTGAGTAAGAAGAGCTTGTTAAATAACTTGACTGCAGAGCACAAGTGTGCTAGTCTTGAGTCTGCAGATGGTGAATGTCTGGCCTCCAGTCTTGCGCTTAGGTCATCCGTAACCTCACATGTGATGTAAGAGTAAAGGGCATTTTGTGGGAAGTACTGGGGGGTGTTGTATCTGTACAACACCTCAGCTGTCTTGCTTGTCATGCACAGATAGTACTTTATGGTCGGTTGGGGTGTTGGCAGATTTCTTTGGCTTTAAGCACAAGATTGGTCTTTTTTTTTTTTTTTCCCCTTGGAACATGCCAGGTGTATTTCAGGTGCTGTATGTCTTAATTTTGACTTTTTCTGGTATGTTGATTTCTGAACCTTTGCCATGCTTCTCTTGCCATTTTGGTGCTTCCAGCAGCTGGAAAGGATGAAGGTGGCTCCCTCAGGCCAGCCAGGCTCTGGGCATGACATGCCTAATGCAGGCTGGTCCTGGTGTGACTGGTGGGTGGCCCATGTGTGAGAACTGTGCTTCATGACTGAACTTGAATCATTGCAGTCAGGCCTTGTGCCTTGAGAGGCACACTGTTCTTGTTGCCTGGTGACATCTGATCTGCTTTAACTTATGAAGAGAGCCACTCTTCAGCAGGTGCAAAGCCTCATGTTAAAATTTAACATGGTGGAGTTAATTAATTTTACAAGTTGAGGTTAAATCCACGTGGCTTCTATAGGCAGAGAAAGCCTGTTTCTCAATCAGTTGAAACTCTTCTAGTAGTGGTTTGGGGTTTTTTTTTGGGTCAACTAGGGGCAAGGAGGTGGGTTTACATTTATCCTTCTAGGAGGAGAACGTGGCTAGTTTGTAAGTCATGGCACATTGATCTGAAAAGTGTCATGGTGACTTTAATTTTATGGTCTGGGAAACTTGAACCTTTTTCTGTCTTTCCCAGGGAATGAGTAGAAGAAGCTGTACTCAGTCGCTCACTGCTGGAGGAAAGGCTTCATGAGTAGTAGAAAGATTTTGGGATATTGTTTATTTAGGAGGAAACAGAGGTACAAAACAGGCTCTACAGTGGGACTCATCTCTCTGGTTCATACTGTTTCTCCCATATATGTATTTGGAAGTAATGCTATCAAATGGCATGGTTAACTTGGACCTGGCCTTAGATACACACAAACTGTTTGTAATATCTCATCTGTTGGGGTAAGGACCTTGTTGGTGATATTCGCAGTAGAGAATTGCAGCCTGTGAGATAGATGTTTGGTTGCACAGAAGTCTATAGGTCTGCTTATCTACTCAACCTGCCCTTGACTTCTGCCTTCGGTTCCTTCACCTTGTCTTTGCCAGGAGATGCAGCGTGTAGAACTGGAGGAGATGCTTCTGCTGCTACTGGATGGTGCTAGAGGAGGTGTTTCTTCTAAAGCGAGAACTGCAGTGCAGCTCTTGCCATTCTTTCTGGTTTAAGTTGTGTGAGTCTTTCTCATGTCTGTCTTCTCTCATCTGCAGGAAAGGCCTTTGACATCACATATGTGCGTCTGAAATTTCACACCAGTCGGCCAGAGAGCTTTGCAATCTACAAACGCACCAGGGAAGATGGCCCGTGGGTGCCCTACCAGTATTACAGTGGCTCCTGCGAGAGCACGTATCACAAAGTCAATCGTGGCTTTATTCGGACTGGGGAGGATGAGCAGCAGGCGCTCTGCACAGATGAGTTCAGTGACATCTCCCCTCTCACAGGGGGCAACGTGGCGTTCTCGACACTGGAGGGACGTCCCAGTGCCTATAACTTTGACAACAGCCCTGTCCTACAGGTACGTGAACAGGACTAAATCCATCAGATGGTCCGAGCTGAGTCTGTGTGGTTGTTGTGGATGGTGGCTTTGTGCCAGCTGTGGGTGTACTACAGCCCTAATGCGTACTGAAAGACCCCTGCATGGGTAAGTTGGGATGGACAGTCTGAACAGATGCTTTTGAAGGAAAGGCTTGAACTCGTGACTCTTATCGTAAGTAAATTTATGGTACAAAAAGCGGAATCAGTGGCATTAAGGATGATTTGCATCATGGAAGTCTTCAGAGGATGGATGTAAATCTCTGCCTGCTTAGAAAGCAGGTGTGGGCTCTTTGCTGTTTCAGATCGAATGGCAGAGGAAGGTGACGCCTAAGCCAAATGAATATTTGAAGCATCTGCATGTGTATTTTGAGCACAAAAATTTAAGAAACGTGAGTTTATTTTAAACAAATAAAGGGTTATTGGCAACCCTAACCTGTTCTCTTACATGTGTGTTGGGTTGGGGGAGCTTGGTTTTTATCCCCAGCATGTATGCTTTCTCTTACAAGTGGCTTGGGGAGAGGATTTGGTTGGGGTTGCTTTGTTGTTTCCATTCACAGTGCTGGTTGGGCAGTGGTCAGGAGCATACTGAGGCCACCAGTTTATCCAGCTTACTTGCCACTTTCTGTATGCTGCCTGATGATTTCTCCAGGTTACACTGCAACAAGGAGCTAAAGCTGTGGGGTTTGCACATCTCCTTCCTTTCGGAGCTGTGATAGGCACTTCTTTCCCCTTCCTCTTAGAGTAGCAGGAGCAGAATGAGACGTGAGCGCCCAGCAGGCTTGGGGCAGCGTGCAGGAGAGCAGAACCTGGTGGGGCTCACTTTTGCAAATGAAAATAAAGATTAATGGGAAAGGGAGAACTCCTGCAATGGAAAAGAACCAGTTTGGTCACCTTGTTCATGTAGCTAGCCAGGAACAGGGTCTAATCGTTAAGGTGAGCAGAGAGATTTCAAGTTAGTGATGCAATGTATAATTTTCTGATAAATGTCTCTGTAAGGAGTAGAGACATGACCACCGGCTTCCCGAAAGATATACGGACCTCTGACACTGCTTTCTCAAACTGAAGTAAACGTGTATTTTGTGTTCAGCATTTCCATGTGTTTATGCCAGTGTCTGTAATTCAGCAAATCTTCTCATTGTACTGGCTAAGCAGCAACACAGCTGCGGTGCAGTTGTATGTACAGGGATGTTTTTCCCCATGTTCTTTGTTTATGGCTTTTGAAGGAAAATGGCATTGCAAAAGCTGTAATAAAAACAAGGAGATACTACCAACTGTTGCTGGCTGAAGGTGACGTGAAATCTGGGGACAGGCTACATTTGCCGGCCGTTGCCGGAGGAGGGTAGGGTACTGTAGTGAAGATGCTGTGTAAATATTATGAAAAGCTCTTGTGTTCCAAGTCAGATCTGCCCGTTTGTTTTTCTTCCTCATCCTCTCCCAGCCTCATTCATCTGTCTGTCTGTGTCTTTTCATCAGGAGGTATATGTCTGCAGACGAGTGTACCCTAAAGCTTTTCCCATTCTTGCTGTATAGCTTTGCAAGAGAATTGCAGTCAGATCGATACGTATGATTAGTAAGTTTGCAGAGTTGTCTCTACCCCGCTCTTTGCTGGAGACGTTACCTGCTGCTTCCCAGCTAAGAGCAGTCAGGATGTGAAGAGCCGTTGAAAAGGGTATGCAGGGATAGGAGCGCGGTTGGGAAAACACATCTGAACCGAGAGGATGCTGTGGAAGGCCTCTTGGGCAGCGATGTGTGGGCTTCCGAGGTGCAGCGGGGAAAACCATGAGGAAAGAACTTGCTGATTGATGAATGACTCTGTGAATACAACTGCTTATGACACAGCACTGGTACATGCTGGAGGGGGATGTTTGATGTTTAATCTGATGGGATTTCTGTCTGCTCTAGGAATGGGTGACAGCTACAGATATTAGAGTGACCCTCAATCGTCTGAACACATTTGGAGATGAAGTTTTTAATGACCCAAAAGTTCTCAAGTCTTATTACTATGCAATTTCTGATTTTGCTGTGGGTGGTAGGTGAGTAGACGATAAACCTCTGTACTTATTTAAAACTTTCAGTCAGGATTTCTAGACTGCTTTAAAGATTTTGATTATAGTCACATAGTACCATTAGGCTCTGAACTTTATTGACTGTCCTAAATCAAAAATGCAGTAGAATGAATCTTAGGAAGCTTGCAAATACTGTGTATAACCTCTTGTGGCTATGTTTTCAGGGCAAACGGAGATTGAACTTTTTTTTTTCCTTGGTTAGATCCAATGTTAAGTGGTTTGGGAGGGTGGAGGGTGAAAAGAATGACAAAAATGTAAAGCAATAGGGAAAAACCCAACTTCTTTCTACCCTGCGCTTTGTGTGTGTTTTAAACGTGTTATTAGTTGTTCTCTGCTTATATCTGTAGGCTAGAATAATAGTCAGTAAAAACTGTCTATGTGTCTGCTTCACATAGACTTTGGGAGCTGTCTCCTATGAAGATCCGAAGCATTGTGTAATACTGTGGTTGTCCATTCCTTTTGCCAAAGTGTATTGCAGAATGCTTAAACCTGAAGTTGTTGACAACAAAAGACTTTCATAAACAGAGCTGAGATGGTGCAGTGTTTTGGACTGTTTGCAGACAGTGGTCCTGAGACCAGGATTTGACAACACGGGGATTTGCATTGGCTGCGCCCACCAGTCTGTGGGTCCCTGGGCTTCTGTATTAGTTGCCTTTGTATTATTTAATGTCTTACTGATGGAAGCAAGGGCCAGCATGCATGCCTTTACCTGGACTCTGAGAGAGTGCCTCTCTGAAGCATGCTACACCTGGTTGTTTCAGAGAATGGTTTGGGTTGGAAGAGACCTTAAAGATCATGTAGTTCCAACCCCCCTGCCATGGGCAGGGACACCTTCCACTAGACCAGGTTGCTCCAAGCCTCATCCAGCCTGGCCTTGGACACTTCCAGGGATGGGGCATCCACAGCTTCTCTGGGCAACCTGTGCCAGTCCCTCACCACCCTCACTGTAAAACATTCCTTCCTCGTTTCCAGTCTAAACACTACCCTTTCAGTTTAAAATCATTGTGCCTTGTCCTGTCACTACAGGTCCTGGTAAAAAGTCTCTCTCCATCTTTCTTGTAAACCCTCTTTAGATGTTGAAAGACTCAACAATGCTCCCTCTTCTCCAGGCTGACCAATAGCAGTTGTGTTCTCAATTTTGTTGTGACCATCTACCTTCAGATTTCTCATCTCATATTTTCAGATCTTGACTTTGTTTTTGGGATTGGTCTGTGAGTGACCAGGATCCCTGGAGTTTAAATACCTGTTCCTTGTCTCTCGTTAACCAGATGCAAATGTAATGGGCACGCCAGCGAGTGCGTGAAGAACAAGCTTGAGAAGCTGGTCTGCAACTGCAAACACAACACCTTTGGGGTTGACTGTGAAAAATGTCTTCCTTTCTTCAATGACCGTCCGTGGAGGAGAGCGACAGCAGAGAGTGCCAATGAATGCTTGCGTATGTGTGGCCACACTTGAGGGGAAAATCTGTCAGAGGTTGGGTCCCTTGCCTCTCTTGGCATTCAGAAGCTGGCCCTGCATGGTTTTAATTTGCCTCAGTTGCAGTTAGCCAGTGTTAAGCGCAGCTCTGGTGTTTTTCAGCAGAGATTTCTGTGGGACTGCTGGTCATTCCACTACTATCCTTTAGGAGCTTTCTGGTCGATCCCTAGAAAGTGGCATCCCCTTTCTTGGGAAGGGATGGGAGTGATCTTTAGGAAAGATGTGCCGCAAAAATATACAGACTTGTACTTTATGGGAACCATAGAAAAAGATCTGTATTTAGTATGCTGGAGTATAATTGCTCTAAAAAGCTCCTCACTTAGCATCTGCTGGCTTCCTCTTGTATTTGGGTTATTGCTTTTTACAATCACTTGTCTACTATTTAATTCAATTTTGAAGCTGTTGCAACAGTTCTGGACTGGAAATGCAGATCTCTGTTACAGAACAGCAATTTATCTTGCTTGGTTTTGCACTGCAGACCACAGCTTCTGGTCGTTTACTTTATCGGGAAGCTTTTTCAGACAGAACAGCTTTCTTCCTGTGTCTGACCTCTGTGTCTGTTGATTTGTCCCAGCTGTCTGGTCAAGACCTATGGCTTCCCTTGACAGGCTGGTGAAACCCCAGTCTCCTGCTCCTTACACAGAGGGGATTTATAATCTATCTACATCCGGGGGAGAAACTTGCCTTAATGCAGGGAGTGAGCCCTTGGCGTTCTCTTCTTGGGCTTGTTTGCTTGACCAACATTGGCATTGCTGTGTGGGAAGGCGGTGCTTCAGCTTCAAACATCAGCCCAACGTGGAAGGGAGTTGGGTAGAAAATGCTGGTTTTCTTCTGGATGTAGATGAGAATTGTCTTGGAGCCTGTTCCATCGTTAACAGCCTTGCTTCCCTTTCCTCACATTCAGCCACTACAAAAACATGCTTCCTCCTTTGTCTCACTGATGCATAAATCCCTTGGGGCTTCTGTGCACTGGTCTTAGGATGGTTCACGGCTCCTGTGCCATCTCCTCTACAACTTGATATCAAGCTTTGTGTAGCCGGTTTTGTGACTGTCGGGGTCGGATGGCCACGCGTGCTGATCACTGTTGGCACCTTGTCTTTGCAGCTTGCAACTGCAACGGGAGGTCGCAGGAGTGCTACTTTGACCCTGAGCTGTACCGCTCGACAGGCCACGGAGGCCACTGCACGGGCTGCTCGGATAACACCGACGGTGCCCACTGCGAAAGGTGCAGGGACAGCTTCTATCGCCTGGGAAGTGAGGAGGCCTGTCTGCCCTGCAGCTGCAACCCCGTTGGTAAGTCATGGCAGCAAACGCTTCTGCTTGCAAACCTCCATGCCCAAAACGTAGCTCTTCTCTGTTATGCAGCTAATTGCAAGCTACGGGGTAAAAATAGGGTGCCTTTTTTTGTTTTCTTTCTTTTTTCCCCCCCACGTAGAAAATGTTTACTGGGTTGTATTTTGGTTTAAATTGTCTCTGGATTTAATTTGGGTTGGGGTGGCAGGGACAGATGTTTCACCTCTGCAGCATTTACTCCTTCAAATGTGTTCTGAAATAGATTTTATTTTGGGGTCAGTTTGCTTCTCACCCCACCCCCTGCATATCTGTTACCCTGGACACTCCCAGTACTAAAGACCTCATTTAAATGCTTAATAAACAAGATGATGTGAGAAGATATTTCTGGAAGTTGTTCATACTGGAGAATTGTAGTGAACTTTAGCTGCATCATTTTCTCCTACTGAGTATCCAAGCACTATAAATATAAACCAGGGAAACCTTAAACACAAAAGGGGATGGGGGAACCAAAGTTAACTCCCTTTTTTAAAAAACAAAACCACACCAACATTAACACCAAACAAACAAAGCCAACAAAAACCAAACAAACACCACCACCCCCCCACCCCAGAAAAAAAACAAAACCAAAACAAAACACCAAAAAACCAAAACAACAACAAACCAAACCAAAGCAAACCCTAAATGGAAAAAATTCTGGCAGGAGAACAAATCTTCTGTTGTCAAGGGATCCACTTGACCTGTATGGAGTGATCCCATAACTACACCAGCCCACAGCAAATAATGCGGAAGAAGACAAAAGGGTAACAGTAAGATATGATGTGAGGTTCCAAAATAGAGTAGCTGGAATAAGTAATTGCTTGCAGCATGCTCCCAAAGCAGCCAGCAAGAGGTCTGCCAGGGTACGTCTCCTGTCTAATTTGGGCGGAGAGCTGTACAGTTGTGAAGTTTTTGACCAAGAAAGGCTTCTTTCTTCCTCTGTCTGCTCTCTCAGGTCCTTGTGTCAGACCTTATTTTAAGAGGGGTGAGGGTTGGCATCAGCTAGGACAGTTGAGAAGAGAGGTGACTTCTCAGGTCTTTAAGGACAAATTTCAGAGGGCTTTATAACAGCCATCAGCTTGTATCCTGTGGCACCTGGGGAATATTTGAAGCCCCTGAGTTGGTTTAGATGGCTATTTTTTGTCCAAGTACAGTTTATTTGCTAAATAATTATAAGTGGGACTGCAAAGGGGATTTGAACTTCGGCTGTATATGGTAAAGGTTTTGTGAGTTCTTCTGTCCTGTCCAGCCTAATCATCTTAGAACTCTTCACTTTGCTGTAATCTTCCGGTGTGGATTGAAGTGGAAAGAAGCATCTATTTCTGTATATTAAAATGCTTTTCTCCTGGTAGTTAACTCTTGCAGTGCAGACAGCTTCTAGGCTGCTGGCTGCATCAGTGCTCAGGAGAAAGCATTTTGTCTGCCGTGGATTAAAGACACCGGCTGCCACTGTTTGTGTGAGTCTGCTTGAACAGAGCAGTGCAGAGGGAGATGTCCTTCCAGAGAGGAGCGTTTTGCTGAAGACTCTGTTGGGGTTAATAGTGGTACATGCAGCCTTGCTCTGAGGAGGCAGCTCATGTGAATCAAGGAAGGAAGTCGGAGCACGAAAGGGAGAGGTCAGGATGTCCCCTGGCAAAGGGGTGGTAGTGATTAGGGAGAACACAAGAGATTCAGGGAACAAAATCATGGACATGGTGCATTTCAGGGTAAAAAAGGCATGGAATTAGAGGCACGCAAAGGTAACATTGAGGACAAGAATGCAACTTGTGTTGCAAGTTAAAATTACACATGAAAAGGTTGGTAGGAATACTTAAAAGCTGAATATAGTTTGGAAGGCTAGATAATGATTAATCTCTAGAGTTGCCAGGGGAGAAACCCTGGTGAACTAGAAGCAGTCTTAAGGTAAGCTGTTACTCATCAGCCGGAAGCTGTGCTTTCCACTTGCTTTTCCCATATTTCTTGCTCATTTTGTAAAGTTGAGTAGGTTGCAGGCTGATAGAGCCAGGGGTCTGCTGAGGTGCCTGTCCCCGCTCTCTCCGCAGGCTCCCTCAGCACGCAGTGCGACAGCTACGGCCAGTGCAGCTGCAAACCCGGCGTGATGGGCGATAAGTGTGACTGGTGCCAGCCAGGTTTCCACTCCCTCTCTGAAGCTGGGTGCAGGTAAGGGGGACTGCTGCTCTCTAAAAGGAAAACTAGGTGTTTTTCTAAAGCTTTTTCCATGTGGTTCTTAATGAGTTATTCTCTCTCCTGACCTCTTTCAGGCCCTGTTCTTGCAATCTGGCTGGCAGCACAGGGGAATGCAACGTCGAGACAGGACGGTGTACGTGCAAGGACAATGTTGAAGGTTTCCACTGTGAGAGGTGAGTTTCTCTTCCTGTGGCTTTGTTTCAAGAATGAGAAACATCTGAGCGATTGCCTGGGGTAAGCATCAGGGAATTTAATTCTCTTTCCTTCACATCTTCAGATGCAAACCTGGATTTTTCCATCTGGATTCCTTCAATCCAAGGGGCTGTACCCCCTGCTTCTGTTTTGGACACTCTTCGGTCTGCACCAATGCCGTTGGCTACAGTAGCTACAGCATCACCTCCAGCTTCCAGTTTGGTAAATTTGGGCCTTCCTTTGTATCTCTCATTGGGCTGTAGACTCAGCTCTGAATTGATTAAAAACCCCTGCTCCTTCCTCTCTGTGCAAGACTGCTAACCTCGGGCAGGCAGGTCCAGGATCCATCTTTTGGAAGTTCCGAGTTACTTCTGAAGTTACTAGGAGCTTCCATGTCTGCAGATGGTTTGTTCAGCTAGGGAGGAATGAATTCACGGTTCTGTCCTCGGGCACCCAGCGCTCATGTGCACTGTGCAGGTGCAAAGCGGGAATTGAGAGTATAAACCTTTTACAGCTTGAGAGGGGTGCTGGCAAGGGGGTGTTGCCTCAATTTTGGAACCAAATCAGGAGTTTGGGAGGATTATAATCACTTTAGATTTTGGGGTTTACATGGCTCTGAATAAAACGCAGTTGCGGTTCTGATGGGTCTGTAAGCTCACAAAAAATCTTTTTTTCTTACAGTCTGTTTCCTGTGTTTGCATGTTTTCATGCTGTGTAGTCTGAAGAGCACATCATCTTAATTAAAATTCCACTAGAAAACAGTTCGTACTGAAATTTGTGTTGAGGTGACTACAGATTTTCTCATCCCTGAGTAAGCTCTTTAGAAAACAAGAGTTTGAACAAGTAGTTGTCATAGGGCTCAAAGTTCAGAGGGTTCAGGTTGGCACTCAGGCTAGGGGCTTAAATTGGAAAGATGATGTTTGCTATGTTCTTCCGCAGACCTACGTTCTAAAGCCTGTTAGTGCCAGTGTACAGACTGTAGATTAGTTATATATGAGCAGCATGTAGTATGACACAAGAAGTGTGTGCAGAGCTGTGTCGTCAAAGGGTGTCAATTCTTGCACGTTTGATCTTTCAGGAGAGGACGAGTGGCGTGCTGAGCAGCGCGACGGCTCTGAAGTCTTACTCCAGTGGAGTGCGGAGACCCAGGATATCTCTGTTATGTCGGACAGCTACTTCCCCATGTACTTTGTTGCACCACGTAGGTTGTTTGAGAAGTGAGGTTTTCTGTGCTGCTTGCACCCTTTCTCTTCTGTCCCCTAACTGTAAGGATTTCTTCCCTTTCCAGGCAAGTTCTTGGGCAACCAGGTTTTGAGTTATGGGCAAAACCTGACCTTCTCCTTCCGTGTGGACAGACGGGACATGCGCCTCTCCGCAGAGGACCTGGTGCTGGAAGGGGCTGGGCTGAGAGTGTCGGTGCCACTCATTGCCCAGGGTAACCCTTACCCCAGCGAGAGTGCACTGACCTACACCTTCAGGTGAGGGGGCTCTCCAGGCGCGGTGGGAGCAGCTGGGACCCAGCCTGTGGTGCCCCTGAGCTCTTGAGAAAACAGCATTCATTTTAACTCAGAAGAGCAGTCTTATCAGGTTAATTTGAAGCTCGCTGTCAAGCAGTGTTGCATAAGCGTATGTGAATTATGTTGCAATAGCGTGCCTCTGTTGGAAAGGGTGCTTTAAAAGGGCACAGCTGTTAGCATCTGAAAGCTTTGCTGATGATGTGTGGCTCTTCTCCATAGGCTCCACGAGGCTGCAGATTACCCATGGAGGCCTGCTCTTACGGCATTTGAATTCCAGAAGCTTCTCCACAACTTGACCTCCATCAAGATCCGTGGGACATACAGTGAGAGAAGTAAGTTGCTGAGCAGAGTGTCGTGGAAGAGAGGGGCAGACTCTTTCATCTAATGCTCAGGTTGCTTTTATTGTAGGGCTTGGTCATAAATAGCTGTGGCAGATTATTTGGCAAAGCCTGTGCCGGTTGCTTTTCACCTGGCCTTCCTGTGTAATAGCTTCTCCCAGGTTTCCTGAAGAGGACATGGGGGGAACAAAGGTGCTGCCATTGAGACTCTGAAAGCTGAGCACCTGTTGACTGCTGATTCTTTGCTTCTAAACATGGGGGTTTTGCTGTGTTGCGCAGCCAGTGTCTTCCATATTGGTAGAAATACATGGCTCAGAGTCCTGAAGAATGCCATGGGAGAGGTGTAGGGAGTTCACAACATTTGGGCTCAGTTTCTGCTGCACCAGGAATGGTTATACCCCCCTGTTTCTTAGTCTTGCCTTGGCATGACAAGTGGGGACGTCTCAGAGGTGCTGCCTGTGCTGAACTTGAATTCAAGTTCCTTGTAATAAGGGTGGTTTTACAAAAGTCAGGCACGAATTAGGAGCAAAAGTATTTGGGTCCTTGGATGCTGTCGTGTGAAGAAGAATTTTTGCAGAAAGAGGCAAAGGATGAATTTGCATTTGGGGAGGGTGGGAAAGCTGCAAGTGTTTTCAGTAGAGGAGTCTCTTAAAGAGGAATGTGGGGTTGTGAAATGGAGGGGAGTAAATACATAGAGCAAGCCATGCCCTGAGTGCTGTAGCAGCTGCTAATATGTGGGAGCTGAGGCTCTACTCAGTGCTCTGGAGCTGCTGTGGTGGAACAAACACACTGCTCTAAGTTAAAAACCAGCTATGTTGTGTCTGGACTCAGTTATGCTCCAGGGAAGGGGCTGGGAGGAAAGGAGGGGAGGCTTTCAAATGTCCGACAGAGGAATGGCCTGAGAGGGATAGCTGAAGAGTTTGCCTCAAGGCATGGTTTGCAGACACTGTGTTAGAGACAGTGTGTTAAAAAGATGGTTTTTCCTCCCTAGAAAGACAAGAATTGATTTTGCTATTTGATTTGGAAATGGAAACCATATGTGTGTGAAACGTAGCTTACTTTGACTACTGGCTCACGTGCTGTTCTCAGCATCCTCCTCTGTATTGTTATTCTCAACTTCCCTGCCCATGCCCTCCTTGAGCTGTATTGCATCTTCTCTCATCTGTCTAAACCTTCCTGGAGGATTTTGGTTCTTGGTTCACCTTACCAACTGCAAGCATCTGCCTGTCTGTCTCTGATACCACGCAGATGTGTGTCTGATGGAGCGGTGATGAGAGATTTTGTGGTTACAAAGTGTTTCTTCTCTTGCTCCTTTCTAGGTGCTGGCCACCTGGATGATGTGACCATCACAAGTGCTCGCCCTGGGCCCGGTGTGCCTGTGGCCTGGGTGGAGAGCTGCTCCTGTCCGGCGGGATACGAGGGGCAGTTCTGTGAGCGCTGCTCCTCTGGATACCGTCGAGAAATGCCGAGCCTCGGGCCCTACAGCCCCTGCGTGTCTTGCACTTGCAACGGGCACAGTGAGACGTGTGAGCCTGAGACAGGTAAGAGGGGCTGGTAGGGAGCAGCAAGACGGTGGAGGTTCTTTCTGGGTTGTATGATGAAGCAAAACACGTGTCCCTCTCTGTTCCAGGCGTGTGCAATTGCAGGGATAACACAGCAGGATCTCACTGTGAGAAGTGCAGCGATGGCTATTATGGAGATGCCACAGCAGGCACGGCCTCAGACTGCCAGCCCTGCCCGTGCCCAGGTAGCTCCAGCTGTGCCGTCGTGCCCCGCACGAAGGAGGTGGTGTGCACCAGCTGCCAGGCTGGCACTACAGGTCTGTCCTATGCAAAACGTCTTTTTTCTATGCCCTGCGTGCCTGTGGAAATGTCTCCTGCCAGTTCTGGGGCTCTGACCCGCAGCGAGCAGTGCTGAAAGCTGTTTTGTCTTCTGGTTCCAATGCTTCCCCCTTTCTCAGCCCTGTTTTCTGACCTGTGTGAAGCTCAGGGCTACCCATGTTCTTTGTGCTTGTCTCAAGAACAGAAGGGAAACGAAAGCTTAATCTGTGCAAAGTCTGAACATTTCTGAGCTACGTAGGTGAGCCATGCTAGCTTCTAATTGAGTTCTTTTAATTGCACGGTGTTGGGCAGAAAATAGGATAGAAAAAGAGCCAGGAAGGCGGGGGCCAGGCTGAAATAAAATCAGAAAATGTAGTTTGCCAGCCAGAGAGGCACTTGTGGGGTTCTTGCAGGGGAGGGCCAGTGCCCTCCCTAGGAAAAGAAGGAATGCTGCAGTGACTCTCAAACACTGCCCAAAACATGCAAGACCAAGTTTATGCTCAGCAGTTCTAAAGAGAAACATGTGAACGGTTGCAGATCTTTCCTTCTTAGCGATAAACCGTGAAGTCTGAGCATGTACCTGAGTTGTTAAGCCAACCCTGTTGTACTGCCTGCAAACAGCAAGGAAGCCTTGGGTTGGTGGGCAGCCTCCATGCTTTTCTGCTGATTTTATGCTTGGCATGGCAGAGTCCAAAGCACAGAATACCTCTAAATGCTTAGAAAAGCCCCTGACCAAGCACAGCGGCAGCTCATGGGGGGTTCCCCTGTGTGCCATTACTTTGTGAACCATAGCAGAGTCCAGGGGTCCAGGTTCCCTGCAGCTCAGGTGTCTGTACGAGCTCATCTTGCAGCTATGTGGTTACATAAGCTCTTCCTGTCTCCCACTGCCCTCTTAGGATGTGAGGGAAAAGAGGGTTTGTGTGTGCAAGAACAGCCTAAGAAACAGAGCTAATGGCTGGCTGGGGAGGTCAAAGCTACAGTAAGCACAGGGAGCTGCTGAGTTGGATGCTTCAGTGGCTGCCTGTGGAGGTTTCACAGATCCCACTGGCAACGGGGCTTCATGGAGCAGTGATGCCCCATGGAGGTCTATCTGCTTGGACTCTTAAATTAACAACTAATTACAACAAATAGGTTTGGCTTAAAGGGGTAGGAGGGAAAGGAGGAGCTGAAATCATTCATAATGCAAAGTTCAGTGAAAAAGCAGCCTAAATTTAGAGACAGGGAGTGGTTTGTGTGTGGTGTAGTGCGCCTTTCTGGCCCCCACAGAAGGATGAAAGAGAGGAAGCTGCAGAGTTTACTTTTCAGAAGGGAATGCAACGGGGGTCCTGGTGAGATGGCAGCAAAGGGCGTTCTGCTGCAACGTGTGTGTTTGTTGTGTCGCAGGCAAGAGGTGTGAGCTGTGTGACGATGCCTATTTTGGAGACCCGCTGGGCGAAAATGGTGCTGTGAGGCCTTGCCGCCTCTGCCAGTGCAACGACAACATCGATCCCAACGCCGTGGGGAACTGCGACCGCCAGAGGGGCGAGTGCCTCAAGTCCATCTACAACCCCGCCGGCTTCTACTGCGACCGCTGCAAAGACGGCTTCTTCGGGAACCCCCTGGCCTCCGATCCTGCCGACAAGTGCAGAGGTGAGGGCTGGTTCCTCTTGTGTTTAAAAGTGGTTTTGTCCCCAAGAGCTGCCGTTTCCTGATGTGTTAGGACACAACATCAGGCCGTTGTTTGTGCCTGTCAGCAGCCATGCGTGACTTTATCCTGGTTGGGTGGTTGCAGCTTGCTAAAATGCTTGTGTTTGTGGGCACTTACTGCCATCAAAGCAAAAGCATTGTGTGATGCAGGGGCTGGGCTGCTGTGTGTTTTGGATCCAGGCCTGCGTTGGGACTAGCTAGCAGGGTGCCAACACCACAAGGGATTTCTGACTTTCTGCATATTTCCCCACCAGCTTGTCACTGCAATCCTTATGGCACCGTGAATCAGCAGACAAGTTGCAATCAAGTGACTGGGCAGTGTGAGTGCCTGTCTCACGTCACCGGGAGGGACTGCAGCACCTGTGAGCCCGGCTTCTTCAACCTCCAGAGCGGCCGTGGCTGTGAGAGGTGACGTTCACCTTGGCTCAGGGCAAAGAGCCTGGTTTGGGGTGGTCTGTGCTTACCTTGGGCAGGAAGGTGATGTTTGTCACAAGTAACTGGAGTGCCTGGATGTTGCTGTGGGTGGGAAAGAGCTGCAGTCAAGGAGGAGCTATAAAGGCAGTACAAAAAGCCTGACTTATAAATAGCTTTAAATCAGGGTTTTAAATAGAGAAGTGCCACATGACTGCATGATCGTTGCAAGCAGGGGCTCGTGGGTTCCTTTTTTAGTGCAGGCACCAAGTGACCTTGCACGGGTTAAAAGCTCGACACCTTGTCTCCTATGTCTGTATGGCAAGAAAAGCAACTCTTGGCAATGGGAAACTTTGAGCTGTGCTGCCTAGGGCTTCTGCTAGAGAGGCAGGGTGGGCCCCTGCCTCCCCTCTGTGCCACTGCCTGATGTCTGGCTGCTTCCCCCAGGTGCAACTGCCACGCGCTGGGCTCCACCGACGGCCAGTGCGACATCCGAACTGGGCAGTGCGAGTGCCAGCCTGGCGTCGCCGGCCAGCGTTGCGACAGGTGCGAGGCCAACCACTTCGGCTTTGGCTCCGAAGGCTGTAAACGTAAGTCTGAGAGGCTGGAGCAAGGCAGATGGGAAGGAGGTGGCACAGCCAGCCTTGCCTGTACTTTCCTCCTGTCTTAGGGAAGGTACTTTCTCACCTTACTCTGCATGACAGCAGAAGTTGGCACTCTTGTGTCCACGCTCTGCATGGTGAAAGTGGGTCTCTGTACAATGGCTTATCCCTTTTTCTCTCTTTTTTTTTATTGGGGGTAGGAACAACTCCCAACTTACTAGATACCCACTTATCTTTGATGTAAATACATTCTCTGAATTTTGTCCTCCAACCATCCTGTTTCCTAATGTTAAATCTCTGCACATGGCCTGAACATAAAGATGCTGTCTTGAGGAGCAACATGATTGAAAAACAGGATGTTCCAAACTTTCTTCCTCGATACCCCTGTGTGTAAAAAGCAGAAAAATTAACTGCAGTTGGTTACAGTGAAATGGGGTAGAAAATGATAATGCTTTGAGAGCGAAGCAATAGCAACACTGTGAACATATGCAGTGGATGTTGTGTCCAGCTAAACAGTGCCCTGCTGTGCGTGGAAGCACCCGGTGCGGAGTGGGGTTCCAGCTGTGGGTTTGTGCCCTGTTGCTTTTGCAGATGTTTTAAGGCTGTTTGAGGGTACGCTCTTGCCCTGTGGGTTTTAGGGTGTTTCTGCCTCTTCTCCAGTCTGACTGAGGTTGAACTTCCCCACAGCCTGCGACTGTAATCCCGAGGGTTCGCACTCCCTGCAGTGCCAGGAGAATGGTCGCTGCGAGTGCAAGGAAGGCTTTGTGGGGAGCCGCTGCGACCAGTGTGAAGAGAACTATTTCTACAACCGCTCGTGGCCAGGCTGCCAGGAGTGCCCGGCCTGTTACAGACTGGTGAAAGATAAGGTAAGACCACAAACACCACTGGTACCACTGAAGATGGTGGCACCTGCCCACTTGTGCAGCAGCTTTTTACACCTGTGGCTAGCTGACGCTTGCTGAAAGCAGAGAAGTTCCAGGTGCTTTGCTCTGTGTTGTAGCCATGCTCTGTCCCTCTCACATAGGTGGCAGAGCAACGAGAGAGGTTGCAGGAGCTGGAAAATCTTATAGCAAATCTGGGTACGGGAGAAGATGCTGTAACTGATCAAGCCTTTGAAGAGAGGTTGAAGCAGGCAGAAAGAGATGTTACGGAGTTGCTCCGGGAGGCTCAAAACAGCAAAGGTGAGTTGACGTGATCAGACATGGACCAACATGAAATTCTTGCTGTTCCTGTTCCCTCTGGACACAGTGTGTTTTATTTCAAGCCTGTGGTGTGCGTCAGGACAGGCAGCTATTTCGGATGGCGTTGAAACACTATACATTATTATGAAACAATGGTGGCTATGCTTTTATCCCAGCTATTCTCCCAGTGGTCTCTGTTGTACATCCAGAGTAAAGATCTGCCTCTAGCTCTGTACAGATGCAAGTGTGTTATGTGTTATCCTCTCCTCCAGATGCAAAAGAGGTTTTTACTTGTTGAACAAGCAGGAGACATTCCAATATACTTACTTATTTTGCTTATAAATTTGCTCACACATCTTGGGATAAAGCATGTTCTCATTGGGATGTCATCAGCAATCAGAATGAAGGCTTCAAAATCCTGCTGGCAAGCTTAATGATCCCACCGCAAGGTGTGTGATGTTCTGAAATGTGCTGTTGTGATGGCCTGTAGCGCTTTTTGTTAAAATCTGCTTCAAATTGATTCTTGTACTGTCACCTCAACGGTAGGATGTCCATGAGCAGGATGTTAAGCAGTGTAACAGTAGTTTGTCCTTAGGGTCTTTTTAATGTGTAGGCTGATACGTGTTTTGGAGAAGAGCAACATGAAGATGACTATTGATTTTTGCAGTAAAAGATGTTCCCCTGGGAGTTGGTTCAGTGATTTCACACCACTTAGGAAAAATCTGTCCCCTTTGCGTAAAGCTGGAAAAAAGCTGATGTGCATCTAATGTGTCTGCTTGGGAAGACTCCTGCCAGTCTCTTCTCAGTTCTAGTTGAGGTAGCTTTATGCTGCCTGCTTGGCACCTGTGCCTAGACAGTAGTGCCATGTAGGAGGGTGGGGATTGGAGGAAGGTAAAGGAACATATTGGGTTTTGGGTGGGTTTTTTATCTTTCCGCCTCTTAGAACCACAGAATCATTTAAGTTGGAAAAGACCCTTCAGATCGTAGAGTCTAACTGTTAACCTAGCACTGCCAAGTCCACCGCTGAACCATGTCCGTAAGCGCCACCTCTTTTAAATCCCTCCAGGGATGGTGACTCCACCACTTCCCTGGGCAGCCTCTTCAAATGCCTGGCAATCCTTTCAGTGCAAAATTTTTTGCAGTAAAAGATGTTCCCCTGGGAGTTGGTTCAGTGATTTCACACCACTTAGGAAAAATCTGTCCCCTTTGCGTAAAGCTGGAAAAAAGCTGATGTGCATCTAATGTGTCTGCTTGGGAAGACTCCTGCCAGTCTCTTCTCAGTTCTAGTTGAGGTAGCTTTATGCTGCCTGCTTGGCACCTGTGCCTAGACAGTAGTGCCATGTAGGAGGGTGGGGATTGGAGGAAGGTAAAGGAACATATTGGGTTTTGGGTGGGTTTTTTATCTTTCCGCCTCTTAGAACCACAGAATCATTTAAGTTGGAAAAGACCCTTCAGATCATAGAGTCTAACTGTTAACCTAGCACTGCCAAGTCCACCGCTGAACCATGTCCGTAAGCGCCACCTCTTTTAAATCCCTCCAGGGATGGTGACTCCACCACTTCCCTGGGCAGCCTCTTCAAATGCCTGGCAATCCTTTCAGTGAAAAATTTTTTCCCAATATCCAATCTAAGCCTCCCCCGGTGCAACCCGAGGCTGTTTCCTCTTGTCCTGTTGCTTCTCATTCGGGAGAAGAGACCCACCCCCACCTCTCTGCAACCTCTTTTCAGGGAGTTGTAGAGATCAATAAGGTCTCCCCTGAGCTTCCCCTTCTCCAGGCTGAACACCCCCAGCTCCCTCAGCTGCTCCTCACAGGACTTGTGCTCCAGACCCTTCCCCAGCTCTGTTGTTCTTTCTTAACTAAGAGGCAAGTTAAATGCAGCAAACACTACCCTTGCAAAAACCTGTGCACACCTGTAGCACTTGTTGTTTTTTCTACCTGATACGTAGTTTGTATTTGAAATGTGTCATGAGTACTTGTGTTCAGTACTTAAGATGTGAGGTCAAGGCAATGTATTTGGGAAGAATCTTCATTTTGTAAGCCTGCAGGCTTTTGCTTGTACTTCATCTCTTAAAAACACTCTCGCCTTTTTGAAAAGTAATTGCCTCTGGTCATGAGGCACGCACCTGTACTTTTATGGCTTTATTAAGATGCTATGTGTCAACAATAGAGGTGAAACATGATTCTGAACACAAAATCCTCCATCAGAGTTGGTTCCAACGCCCAGCAGGATTGTCGTCTTAGTAGTTAATGACTTTTCATTTCTCATATTTGGTGCACATTCTGATGATGACTTTGATCTCAAGCTGACTGACTTATGAAACAGCTTTGCTGGTCCCCTTTCAGCAGGGGATTAACCTACCAACATGTTGCCTGCAGTGGTAAGCTGCTGCTCCAGCTTCTTTTCCTGCTTTAATTAATTTTGCTTCCTCTCTTTTATATTGTGCGTTTCAGACGTAGATCAGGGCCTCATGGATCGTCTCAAAGACATCAACAGCACACTAGTGAGTCAGCTCAACAGGCTGAGGAACATCCAGGGCACAGTGCGGGAGACAGAGAACCTGGCGGAGCAAGCCCGGGTGCGCGTGGAGGACACAGAGAACCTGATCAGCTTAGCTTCCAGTATGCTGGAGAAGGCAAAGATGGCAGCTGCCAACGTGGTGAGTGTGCTGCCAAGAGCCCACAGGGTTAGGAGAGGAGAGGGCCTTTCTTTTCTGTGCCCTCTGCTGTGTTTCTCTGCTTGGTGTCTCATATAGCAAATTCACTAGGGAAATACCTTCTCCCCTACCCACGGTTGTGGGAGATAAAGGAAGGTCAGTGGTGTCTGTCACAGATGGTATCTTAGACCCTGCTCAAAGAAGGAAACATAAAAACACCTAAACAAATATCAGCACCTTTGTTTTTAAGCCATACCTGGTGGTGCAAACTGCCTGGGCTTAAGAAAAACATAGAGAAGTCTGAAGTAGGTTAGACACATCTCTAAGCATTTAGATCATGACAATAAATATTTAAAACAAAGATGAATAAAAGATGAAAAACTAGCTTTAAGATTTTTTTCTTTTTTTCCAGTCCATTACCCCTCCAGAGTCAAGCGGGGACCCTAACAACATGACTCTGTTGGCAGAAGAAGCCCGTAAGCTGTCTGAAAGGTAAGCTGTGTCAAGGCAGGATCCTCAGCCTGTGTCAAGGCAGGGTCCTCAGCCTGCATCAAGGCATTGCTCTTCCTTACAAGGGGGAAGCAAAATGCAATTTGTTTGAAATGAAACACATACCCTTTGAGTAAGTGTCTGGCACGGTGAGCGCATGCCTGTGTGCCGTTGAGGGCAAACACTAGACGTGTGAATGAGGGACATGAACAACCATAGTGGTGCCTTTCAGCTGATTTGTGGGCACTGGCAGGAGTTATGCTGTGGTTGCAGAGATGGTCTGAAACCATCCAACCTCAAACCTTCCATTGCAAATGTTTCAGCATTGCGTCCTGAAAGAACTAGTGGATGAGGTTGCAAACCCTCTATCCATATTTGAGAAGTCGTAGTGCCCACTGAATGGAAAAGCGGAAATGTAACCCATATTTTTAAAAAGGGAAAAAAAAGAGGATCCAGGCCAGTCACTCACCTCGGTGCCTGGCAAGATCGTGGAGCAGGTCCTCCTGGATGGAAATCATGCTAAGGCATATGGAATACGAGGAGGTGATTGGTGATGGCCAACATGGCTTCACCAAGGGCAGATTGTGCCTGACGAATATGGTGGCCACCTATGATGGGGCCATGACCTTGGTGGATAGAGGAAGTGCAACCAATGTCATTTACCTGGACTTGCGCAGGATGGTGTCAAATGTTTTGCACGACATCCTTGTCTCTAAATTGGAGAGGCATGGATTTGATGGATGGACCGCTCAGTGGGTAAAAAACTGGCTTGATGGTTGCGCTCAGAGTGGTGGTCAACAGCTCAGTGTCTGAGTGGAGACCAGTAACTAGTGATGTTCCTCAGGGGTCAGTATTGGGGCTAGCTCTGTTTAACATCTTTGTCGGCGACATGGATGATGGCATCAAGTGCACCCTCAGCAAGTTTTCTGACGATGCCAAGCTGTGTGGTGCGGTCGTTGTCGGTGACATGGATGACGGCATTGAGTGCACCCTCAGCAAGTGTGCCAACAACACCAAGCTGTGTGGCGTGGGTGACATGCTGGAGGGAAGGGATGCCATCCAGAGGGACCTGGACAGGCTGGAGAGGTGGGCCGCTGCCAACCTCATGGAGTGTAACAAGGCCAAGTGCAAGGTCCTGCACCTGGGTTGGGGAAATCCCGAACACAAGTACAGGCTGGGCGGAGAGTGGATTGAGAGCAGCCCTGAGGGAGAAGGACCCGGGGGTAATGATGGATGAAAAGCTGGACATGAGCCGGCTGTGTGTGCTGGCAGCCCAGAAAGCCAACCGTATCCTGGGCTGTATCCAGAGCAGTGTGGCCAGCAGGTCGAGGGAGGGGATTCTCCCCCTCTGCTCTTGTCTTGTGAGACCCCACCTGGAGTTCTGTGTCCAGCTCTGGGGCCCTCAACATAAAAAACGATATTGATGGAGGAGGCCACAAAGATGCTCCGAGGGCTGGAGCACCTCTGCTGTGGGGACAGGCTGCGAGAGTTGGGCTTGTTCAGCCTGGAGAAGAGAAGGCTCCGGGGAGAACTTATTGCACCTTCCCGTACCTGAAGGGGCTACAAGGAAGCTGGGG
>NW_010240714.1:0-12367 GCF_000690775.1 Eurypyga helias | reverse complement strand
TGGTGAGGCACTGGCACAGGTTGCCCAGAGAAGTTGTGGATGCCCCATCCCTGGATGTCCTCAAGGCCAAGCTGGATGAGGCTTGGAGCAACCTGGTCTAGTGCAAGGTGTCCCTGCCCATGGCAAGGGGGTTGGAACTAGATGATCTTTTAAGGTCCCTTCCAACCCAAACTGTTCTATGATTCTCCATATGTAAATCTGGGTGAAGGAAGGAAATGTAAGAGAATAAAATCTGAAGTTGAGGTTAGAAACCACTGGTTGACAATTCTCATGGCACTGTTTTTCTTCCGTCATCTTGTCCAGACACAAGAAAGAAGCTGATGAGATTGTTCGCATAGCCAAAGCAGCAAATGATACTTCCACAGAAGCGTATCAGCTGCTGCTGAAGACCCTGGCTGGAGAAAACCAAACTGCAAGTGACATTGATGAGCTCAATCAGAAGTGAGTCAGTAATAGAAAATTGTGTTTATTTCCTGGCTTTAGAGCAGTGCATAAAACTAAGATGCCTTCTGTAGCGTTGTATGCATTGGGTTTTATGGGAGTTGTCTCTCAGTTTCTTAACCTCTCTACTCCCCTGGTAAGTTCAATTCTACAAAAAAAAAAGTGTAGCATAACTGGATCTTTGGGGTTTTTTAGGTATAATCAAGCAAGGAACATTTCTCGAGACCTAGAGAAACAGGCCAACAAGGTGCTTGCAGAGGCTGAGGAAGCTGGAAACAGAGCCCTGCAGATCTACGCTAATCTCACCAGTCTGCCTACCGTGGATTCCATGGGGCTAGAGGTATGTGCAGGAAGCATCATGCCCAGCATGATGCTAAAGATCAGTGAGGACAAGCATCGTAAGTGTGCTAGGTTGCTGACATACCTTGCATGTGCTCTGCTAATGTTCCTCCTCATAAGAACAGTCTGTGGAATTCTTTTTTTTTTTCCTGTATGCCTAGGCATAATCCAGACTTGTGCACTTCAGCTTTTATGCAGGAGAAACAAGGTGCTTGCAGAGGCTGAGGAAGCTGGAAACAGAGCCCTGCAGATCTACGCTAATCTCACCAGTCTGCCTACCGTGGATTCCATGGGGCTAGAGGTATGTGCAGGAAGCATCATGCCCAGCATTTTCTAAAGATCAGTGAGGACAAGCATCGTAAGTGTGCTAGGTTGCTGACGTTCCTTGCATGTGCTCTGCTAATGTTCCTCCTCATAAGAACAGTCTGTGGAATTCTTTTTTTTTTCCTGTATGCCTAGGCATAATCCAGACTTGTGCACTTCAGCTTTTATGCAGGAGACTTGGCATGCTGGAAACTACACACATAAAGCCCCACCTCCCCCAGTCTCTGAAGGACAGAAAAACATCTTGGACTGAACAGACAACTGCAGAAATTTCAGTTCCCTCTGAAGCCTGCAGAACTGCTCCCTCTCCTGTGCTCACTGTAGTGCAGTAGATTTTTTTTTTTGCACATGTAACTCTCTGCAACCTCTGTCCTTCATTGCACTGACCCTTGTGGTATTTGGAGCTTAGAAGGCAAAGTTACAACTGTAGTTGTAAGAGATGGGAACCTGTCATAACTTTTGCCTGACCATTATAAACTATACTGTGTTTTTCCACCTGTTGCCACCGTTCAGGAATCTGCTTTTGTTTCTGATTTCCACCTGCAGAACAAAGCAAATAAGATCAAGAAGGAAGCAGAGGAGTTAGATCAGCTAATTGCCAGGAAGCTGAAAGATTATGAGGACTTGAGAGAAGACATGAAGGGGAAGGAGCTCGAAGTAAAGAACCTCTTGGAGAAAGGGAAGACGGAGCAGCAGGTCAGTTGTGTTTTGTGCAAGCTTTTGTTCCTTGGTAAAAAAAGAAAGAAAAAAAAAAAGGCAAACAAAGTACCTGGCCAGGTGTGAAAGATTTGCTCTTATTCAGTGGTACCTTAGTGCTGCTTGTTACTTATGAGAATACTGGAGTGGTCCTAGGAAGGAGATGCAAAAAGCTGGTAAAAGGCATTGAGGCTGTATGGGAGAACAGGAGATGTTTGCCAGGTGTGGTGTTGTCTATGTATTCAGAACAGTATTCCAACAGTACGTAAAATTCACCTGGTTGCAGGAGAAGTGTGGCCACTCAGGGATGAATGCTGTTCTGTATGGTGTTGGCATTTCGGGCTGAGCAGTGCTTTTTTGGTACACGTAGGTGATCATCCTGCAAAAGGTAAGATACGTGTTGATAATGTGTCACGTCTCCTTAGACTGCAGACCAGCTCTTGGCTCGAGCAGATGCGGCGAAAGCCCTGGCTGAAGAAGCTGCTCGGAAGGGCAATGGCACACTACAGGAGGCTAATACCATTCTCAGCAACCTGAAAGGTAAACAGAAAGCAGTGAGTCCTTCAATTCCTTTGTGACAAGTGGCTTGGCAGCAGATCATCTCAGTTGAAGGGGCCATGCTATCGCCAGTACGTGAGTGTCAGGTGGATTCTTCTGCTTTTTTTCCTTTAAAGAAAAAGAAATTGTTTTCAGTTACTAGAAACCTACTTTTAAGTTCCTTCTTTAGCATCAGAAGATGTGTAATAGGGATAGCTGCCAGCATATTAGCCCCCCTCCCCTCCAGTTTGCTCTTCATCCCTCTGACGTCAAGGTGACGAAGCCTGGGTAGCTTGGACAAAGAAGCATCCCAAGGTTCTTCTGGAGCAAGTGCTAAGATTCTGGTTTGCCCTTTCATAGATTTTGATAAGCGGGTGAATGATAACAAGACAGCGGCGGAGGAGGCGCTGAAAAAGATTCCTGCCATTACCCAGACCATAGCCGAAGCCAACAATAAGACACGCCAGGCGGAGCTGGCACTTGGCAATGCTGCTGCTGATGCCCGCGAAGCCAAGACTAAAGCAGATGATGCTGAGAAAATTGCCAGTTCTGTTCAGAAGGTGAGTTCTTCATCGTTCTGAAGCCACCCCCTCTGCGATACTGGTGTGTAACTGCATTAAATCCTCTGCTCCAGCATTTACTGCTGACGTGCTTTCTGCTGTGTTCCCCGCTAGGGAATGCTGAATGTGGCATGGTAGGAAATTGGTACATTTTGACGAAAAGGATTGAGGGAAGTTCTGCACCTTCACCAGCTTTTTTCCACCCTGTTCCCCTTATTGGCTGTAGAGTGCTGCTGCTACCAAAGCTGAAGCTGACAAGACTTTCGCTGATGTGACGGGGCTGGCCAGAGAAGTGGATGACATGATGAAGCAGCTACAGGATGCAGAAAAAGAGCTGAAGCAGAAGCAGGATGATGCTGAGCAGGATATGATGATGGCAGGCATGGTAAGTAATGGTGGCAGCAGTGGCAAGAAGCTGCCTTCTTCCCGCTGTCCAGGCGATGCGAGCTTTTCTCCTGCTGTCCTCATGTGAAGACAGCACTGGGTCCAGCCAGTCCCCTCCAAGTTTCAAGTGGGATTGAAAACATGAGACAAGCAAAGGAGCTCCTCTGGCTGCATTAGCGTAGCTTCCATGCTAGAATTACAGAGACTCTTTTCTTAATGCAACACTTTTCTTTACCTGAAACCTGACTGTAGCCCTATTGACTGTTCTGACGTTTTCTGCAACATCCCGCTCAGTTATCAGGGATCCTCATCCTTAAATAATGAGAAAAGTGATTGTTTGGAGGTTGTTAGTCTTTGCTGGTGCTGTGATACAGGTCTCAGCGCAGAGGAGAGAGGAGCCAGGGATGTGTGTGACTAATTCTTGGGCCGGTGAGAGCCAACAGCCGCCTTGTGTTCTCTTTTTTTTTTTTTACTACCCTGCAGGCCTCACAGGCTGCCCAGGAGGCAGAAGACAACGCAAGAAAAGCGAAGAACTCTGTGAACAGCTTGCTTGCTGTCATTAATGACCTGCTGGATCAATTAGGTGAGGCCTAATAGATGTCAGGCCTTAATGTGCCTTACACCTGTGCATGTTTTCCTGCTGCCTGAAGTTGCGGTGCACGCAGCTGGCTTGGCGTGCTGGCTTCCCTGCCGGTGCTGTGCCAGGAATCAAGTGGATCCGTTCACTTCTAGAAACGGAGTTTTGTGTGTTTTCAGCAAGGGTTTTGTTAAGTTTTTTTTCACCCCTGGGGTAGCCCCAAAGCTGCTTGTGCCATGTTCAGTACTGCTTTTCTTTGAGCTGAGGACGTTTGTTAAGGCAGTGAAGGTGTAACCCGTTCGCTCCTGTTCTGAATGCTGTTTCTAAGGCAGAGGTGGCCTGATGGAGATCTCGGTAGGGGCTCAGCTGTGCAAGCACCCAAAACCAGCATATCAAAGGCTTTTGCTTAATGAACTTGACTGATTGCTTCTGGCTTTTCAGGGCAACTGGAGACGGTGGACTTGAACAAACTGAATGAGATTGAGGGTACCCTGAACAGTGCCAAAGACCAGATGAAAGATAGCGACCTGGACCAGAAAGTCTCCTTCCTAGAGAGAGAAGCCAGGAAGCAAGATGACGCAATACAGGCCTACAACAGGGACATTGAAGAGATCCTGAAGGACATTAGCAACCTGGAAGACATCAAGAAGACCTTGCCATCTGGCTGTTTTAACACCCCGTCCATTGAGAAACCCTGAGGGTGCACTGGGGTGGGGGGTATTCCCCCGGTGAGCAGTGGAGCGATGGTTTGGCTGTGGAGTGCCTTAACACACATTACCTTCTTCAAATCCCCAACTCTTTGCTGCTCGCAGCCACTGTTTTCTTTTCGAATCAGGATAAGTTGAAAGTTGTTTGTTTTTATTTTTTAAAGAAGCAAATTAAATATCCGTCTTTGGGCATCAAAGGGTTTTTTATATAAACTGTCTTCCTGAGCACTCCGCCTTTGCCCCTCTCACAGACACAGTTTCCCTTTGATTAGCGCAAGGATGAGAGATGCTTTGGACTCTTTATACTGTGGTTGAGAAATAACCATGTGAGCTGTCTACAGCAAGGCAAAACTAACCCTACTTCTCTCCTCTTTTCTCCTCTCGACTGTAAAATCCTCTGGCCCGGAGCTCTCTGTCCCTATGAAGGAAGGGGATGGCTACCAAAGTATTACTGTAATGGCCAGTATAGCTGCACTCACTCAGATCCCTCTTCCCAACTTCTAACCCTGTGAATTTATTTTTTTTAAATTGTTAACTAGTGGCCAGTCGACAGCGTTGGTAGCCTTTGACGAAACAGCCGAAACCTCTTTCTGAAGTGCTTTCTGTGATGATGCATCACTGAGAAAAATGCAGCCTCTGAGAGGAGCTCTTTGGGAAGATACTGGGATACTGGTAGAGTGGTAGGCCTTGCCAGCCCTGCTCCTGGTCTGTGGAGAGGTTTTGGGTCCGGTCTGTAAGCAGCTGCCCGCTGGGGAGCGTGGAAGCCATGAGCTGTGTTCTTCTCTGTAGGTGTTGCTATTGAATGGCCAGAGGATCTTTTTTTCAGGCTACAAGTGTCTGATTGACAGATGAGTTTGCTCAAGCAGGGAAAGTCTTGCGGAAGAGGAGAGCTGCCATCCAGAGAGCTCTGACAGCTGCCCTGGCCTTCATGCCGAATGTCTTTGGGTGGGGAAGGAAGAGGATGTGCAGGTGGAAATGGAAAGGTCTGTCTCCCCATCTTGCTGGAGGGGCAGAGTGGCATTTTCGTATCTCCTGGCATTGCTCTCGCCTTTTGCCTCTTTTTAAGCTGGCAGAAAGAGCTGGAGTTTCCTAGTGCCCTCTTTTCTTTTTGCCTACCCATCTCCCGGTCACTGTAAAGCCAGCGCAGCACAGGGACCTCAGGCCGGGCTCGGGTGGCAGGTCTGCGTTTCACACGGCTACTGCCGCCCCCCCGGCAGGCTCCCTCCCCGGGTAGTGCCTCCCAGCTGCTTAAGCTTCTTACTGGTGCGGGGGGGGAGCGGCGGGATCCCATCGCTCTTCCTCCAGCCCTCCTCCGAGACGAGAGCATCCTCTGTGGCTTCCTCCAGCCTGGCATCCCTCCTGCCCCCTCCTTGAGATCCAGTATATATCTATCCTTAAACACTATGCAACTTTGTACGTTTGTGTAGCGGGGAAGAATTATTATCTGACACACACTGGTGCTATTAATTATTTCAAATTTATATTTTTTTTGTGTGAATGTGATTTTTTTCCGTTTTTTTTATCATGATCATAGTGTGAGGAAGTCTCTCGTGTGTGCGTATGTGTGTGTAAATATACTCAGCCATATCTCCAGAGTAGCACAGCCTGGCCTCCTCTGTCTGCTTTCCCCTATAGCCATCGGGGCACGTGCACCATATATCGTGCTTCTCTCCCTATTATTCCCTTAAAACTTGGTATTTCTCCTAGCTGGGCTCCCCCTTTCTTCCCACTCCCGTATCCTCAGCACCTCTGTGGGCATCAGCAATAACCACTTTGCCCTCCCTCCAAAGCTCACAGCCCCCACGTTGTGTCCCTTGTCCCCGGAGATGTTGTGCTAGGAGGAGTGCAGGGGCTGTGGGGAGCTGTAGTGCTCTCGGGAGACCGGACCCAGCGTTGAGGGGGTCGGAGAGCTGGATTCGGGGACGTCTTGATACCACTGTGTGAGGTGGGAGGCTTGGTGCACCCTTGGGACCAGCGCTGCTGGGCAGGGTGATGTTCCCAGCAAACCCTGCATTGCTCCTGTACCCCTTCCCTTAGAGATTTATAGTTTTAACAGCTTGGGATTTCCCCCTGCCTGCAAACATGCCCCAGACCTGGAGGAGAGCTTGCCTGTCCTCACCCACATGCGTGGGGTGTTGAGGCCGGTGCTTTGGCCGCTGCTCTGGTCAGATGGCTGGCTGTAACCGCGTCACCTCTCTGCCAAGGCTGTGAGAAGAGCAGATGCGAAGATGCACGCATGCCCTGGCTGACCTCAGGCCTAAGGTTTCCTGCTTTCTTCTCTTTTTTTTTTTCCTTCCCTTAAGCTGTTTTTAACAGAATTTTATTTTTAAATAAAAAAACCCCTTTATAAGCGATCTCTTAATCACTACTGCATTACAGCCATTATTCATTGTATAAGTCCAGTTATTTCTTTACGTAACGTGGTGATGCGACAGCTGCTGGTGGAGTGCTGGATGTCACGGGCAACGGCCCTTCATCACCTTATTCCTGACTGAGGCCCCTCAGTATGTGCCTTCACTCCAGCTTTTTGCCTTAATCTGTGGTCTTGCTGTCTGGGGTGGTGAACAAAATGCAACACTTGCAGTTTTTATGTATAAAACAGTATTTCTTATTTATAATAAAGTCTGGATATTTGTAACCCCTTATACCTTGGCCTTCTTTTGAGTATTGCTTGGGGGATGTGTCTCAGTGGTAAGATTTGCCTCTTGCTTAATTGATCAGATGAGCTCGTTTGTGGGGGGAAAAAGGGAAAACTTGGAAATCCCTGTGGTGGGCTGCAGATGTCCTTCGTGATGACTGTTTCTCCTTGTGTTTACTGCTCCATTGCCATGGCTACAATGCAATTCTATGTTGCTGGTTTTCTAGGCCTTAAAAAATACGATGGTGGTGGTGCTGCTGATGCTGTTGGAGCTGCACTGTCCCCCTGGAAAGCCCAGGGGGGTTGGAGGGTGTTTCTTTACAATGTAAGGGTAAAATCCTGTCTGCTTTCAGCTGAGCATGCAGAAAAGGATGGGGGTGCTGGGAAGAAAACTAAAAAACCCTAAATCAAGAAGCTGAAACTTCTCTACCAGGAGCTGCCATACTTCAGGGCACTCTGTGTTGTTCTGTTGAGTCCTGTCTGCCGGAGCTGGGGAGAAATTTTATTCCCAAATTAAGTTTTTGATGTCAGGACAGATTACTGTGATAACAGACTGGGCAGTTCTGCAATCACATCCCTCTTACAGCTGCAGGCTGGATTTCTTTTCTTTCTCCCAGCAGAGGAAACCGCACGTGTCTCATTAACTTGCCTCAGAGCTAATCCCTTCTCAATTGGTGAGTTCTTTTCGCTATTCTTCCACTTCAGTTTGTCTAGCTTCAGCTTTTTGTTCTTCAACTATAATTGCCGCTAATGCATTTGGTTCCTAAAATACCCTCATTTTGGCCAACGTTGCCATTGAGCAAATCCTGGCTGGTAAAACCTGTCTGCTGTTCAGCTGGACTGTAGGTAGCGGTTGGGGAGCAGGGAGTTGGGCGGTGCTGACCTTGCATGGGCTGTAGTTTGACATGGAGCCTCTCACCATTTTGGGGGCTAAAATACTCAAAGACAGAGTGTCTGTGCCTTTGTATTTTATCTTCAGGTCACAGCATCAGGGCTTGTCCTGTGAAGCCTGGGCAAAATCCCAAATGAAGGTGAAGCTATAGGATTCGGTAGTTTTAGGCTGAGTTTCTGAAACACGTGTAGAATGCTGGTCTGACACAGGAGGCTTTTGAGGGCAAGATGTGCTACTGTCCGCTGCCAGGAGGAGCGGACCCAAGGGCGCGTGAGAACTGCTCCTTCCAGCTCGCTGAAGGGTTCTGTTAATGCTTGGAAGCCCAGGTGGAAACACTTTCCTCATGTTCTCTGCTTGGTGTGGGCTGAGCTTGACCTCTGGCTGGAAGAGGGACCTTGCTGGGCAGTGGCGGAGCCAAGCTCTGGTAGGTTTCCCCTCTTTACTCAGTGCCCTTTCTCACTGCCCATGTTCAAACGCTGTCACCTCCCGTGTGCTCCCTGGAGGAGCAAGAGGCTGGCAGCGGGTGAGGTGGCAATGGGATGGAGTTGGCCGGAGCAGCACCGGTCATCAGCCGGGGTCTTTGCGGTTGGGTAAAGATCGTTGAGACGCTTTTCCCAGTGGAGTGGGAGAGCTGCTTTGGCAGGGGGGCTTGGAGGATGAGTTTGGGACCCTCATGGGCTGCTCTGGGGAGGCTGGAGCTCAGAGGAGCTGACCTTACAGGGTTGCTGGGCCAGGTGAAGTATCCATAGAAGAAGGTAAGAGCTGGGAGCGACTGCCTGGAGGAGCATCTCTGGTGTTGCCACGTGGCTCTGTTGGAGAGGAGGACGTACAGCTGTTGAGGGCTGAGCTGATGCTGCCCTGTGCTCCCCAGCTACCGCTGTGACATTTTGTATCACGTTGGAATTAGTGGGTCTTTCCCGTTAGCTGCTGGATCGAATCTTCAGCGTGGCTGCATCCCGAGAAACATCAGGGATGCCATGTAAAAAAACCCCCACCGAGGCCTTCCGCCAAGCCCAACAGCCACCAGTGCAGGGGGAGAGGGGAAGTGCCGTCCCTTATCTCCGTGTGTCTGTCTGTCTGTCTCACCCCTTGCTGGTTGCAAGGCAGGACACGACTGCGCTTCCTTGCTGTGCCGCTGCCGGGCCCTGCCCTGCTTGCTCACTGCCGCCGTGACCTGGGCAGGGCTGTGCTCCCCTGGGAACCCCGGTGTCCTGCTGCCCACCTCTGCGCGGATCATCTCCTCTGCTCTGGGTGGCCCTGGCTGAGCGAGGGCTGTCCCCGGCCCCTAACTGTGTCTCTAGACCCTCCAAAATTAGCCACAGAACCAAAACGCGCCAGGCAGCCGTGTCTCCTGAAGGAAGCCCATGTGTTCCGGAGCAAGGAGAGAGAGGTATTTATTTAAAGGCTTAAGAGAATGTCACTGTGCTTTAAATCCTAGGTTATCAAACAGATTATCTGGGAATAGCGCTGTATTGGGAACCACCTCTGCACTGGCACGGGGAAGGCGGCTGGGTGTGCTAGCCCTGAGCCTGCGGTGAGAAGCCCAAGACACCCGTCTGGCGATGGAGAGACCAAAGTCCAGGCTTTATCGCTACGCCGCATGTTTGGCCTTACTGGTGTGGCAGGAGCCCTGATTTTCTATGCCAAGGAAGTCCCGGGTGGCAGGATAAAGGTCTGCTGGAGGAGAAACTCCCTGGGCTCCAAGAGGCCAGCGCGCAGCGGTGGCAGGAAGGACCGTGGGTAAGCAAAGAGAGAACAACTCAATATAAGCCACTTCTCAACAACCCCTGCCAGAGGAGCGAGACCACCTGCAGCAGCAGCCCAGGACCCAGCTCCGTTCGCTCCCAGGAGCTGCAGGAGAACGTTGCCGCTCATGAGGTCTCTTGTGCAGGGACGCTTGGGGCTGCCGGGGATGAGCAGGGCTGTAAGGACACGTACAACGTCCTGGGGTCGTTTATCTGTCACGAGCCACCAAAATGGGGTTTCTCCCTTGGTTACATCAATAAAAATGCTGCTTCAGGGCTTTGGCATGCCTGCTGCTGGGCAGCCATCTGCAAAACTCACATTGTGTGGATACAGGCGGTCTTTGGGGTGGTTAGTTCTGCCATGGCCACATCCTTGAGGACTGATAAACTTGCCAGCCGCTGTGGTGGTCTCCCTGCTGTAGCAGCTTTTTTCAAGGCCCATTATGAACAACAGGGCATCTTCAGAAGGACACTTACAAAGTTGCAGATTAAGAGATGCAGGCCCTCCATCGAAGAAAAGCTGGTGCGTTGCAATGCCGGATGAGTGCCACTGTTCTTCATGCCTCCCATCGCTTACACTTCTGCTCCCTCTGAAAGGGAACGTTTCTGTTAACCATGAGACCTTTTCTAAACAGTGCTGCTGCAGTGGTGGAGTTGCAAGGGGCAACGTTTTCTCTGTGGAGGGTGTTGGGCAGCAGCTTGTTCTGCATCTGGTGCATTTAGAAAATCAGTGCCCCGGAAAATATATTTTTGGGCAGCCTAATGCGTGTATTCATGTGGTTTTCAGAGGTGATCTTGAAGGATGGTGGAGGATGATGAGGTAAGAGTAACCTAAGTAAACATGCAGGAATGAGAGAGGGCCGTGTTAGTGCCTTGTTTGCAGAAGTGAAGTAAGAGGTGGGGTGATAACCGTGAGATAGAACGGATAACACAGAGGAGCCACAGAAGTGAAAAGCTTCCTGACGGTGAGAGCTGGTCTTCCAAGAGGGAAATCAGCCAAGGACTTGGGCTGGGCAAGGTCTAAGGGAACCACTGTACTCACGATGCTGCTGGAGAAGACAAGTTTCCTGAGCAGAGGGGTGTCAGTGAGTAGGAAGGATGCAGCAGATGTTTCTGAGGCAAGTCCACACTTCAGAGCAGAAGGGGTGAAGTGTGTTTTGTTAGAGGAATAAGCAGACCCCTAAGAAATGCCAGGTTGGTGGGAGCAGTGTAAGTGTTTTTGTCTTGCCACCTAAAAGAATAATAATCATTTAAAAAATCAGATAAGACAACCTTGGGTGCCAAAACCCGATGTGCCACCGGCGCATTTGTGAAGCTGGCTTCCTTGTTGTGAGCTATGTTAAGATCCAGTGTGTGAAATTAGAAGGAAACAGCCTGTTTATAAAAGATAGTTGACTCAGTCAGGGGAGGCAGGTAAACTTGGCAAAGGGAGGTGCAAAGACGTGGTGAATTCGGGCTGGTTGCGCCCATGAGATCACCTGGAGCCCTGGAGGAAAGCCCTCTGAGTCAGCTCCAGGTGCATGACCGTCTGGAGGCTGTTGGGCAGCCTGTGAGACTGAGGTGGGGACCCAAATGTTCATCACCCCAGGTTTGTTAGCGCTGGAGCAAGCAGCGCATCAGCGCTGTTGTTTGTCGGGTTGAGCTTCAGTCCCCAGTGCAGACGATGACCTGAAAGGCAACTTGTGTCTTAGAATGGGGGAAAATCTGTTAGGTGTCTTCATTCCATCTAAAGGTTGTGATCCTCTGGTGGGCTGTTTTTCCAGGTCGGGTGGGTATTCTGGCATCTCCCTTACCCTGAGGTATACAGGACTAAGGACCCCTGCCTCCAGATTTCTCTATTCCTCTGTAGAAGTGGTCATGTTCTCTTCCAAGGCAAAAGCAAGGTGGAATTGGCCTTCATGTCTTGTGTGGCTCGTCGGTTGCCTTTGAGACCAAAATGCTAATGGACCTGGGGCTGGATGTAACCACGTCACCTCATCCTGGCTCCATCAGTGACCTCAGGCAAGCCTCCCCCTGTCCCTACTCCTCATCCTCTTTCTAGTGTAAAAGTGGTTGTATTGGCTCAGGCTGAGGACCCGTTTAACCTCACTGTCTATCTCGGGAGCAAAGCAAACAAACGTGTGTGATAATTCCTGGCCTCCAACCCTTTTCTGGGTCTGGGGATTTCCTAAAATCGTCTAGTAAATCCCAACAGGTCTGCTTTCTGAGTACGTGTCCAAGCTGTCCTCGGGGTTTTTTGCATCCCCAGCAGCCCTTGGCTGTGGGTCCTCTTAGTCACCCTTTCTGCCTGGCTTTGAGCCCTGCTCTTGCGGGTGGGTTGGCTGGACCTGGCTTGTGAGCAGGCAGCCCCCGTCCCCCCTCCCCAGGCTCCCCTGAGCTCATCGCGTTTCACTTAGCTCGTGCAAGCCTCCGGCGTGCCCGGGCAGCCCCGCTCTCCCCAGCCAGTGCGGGTGCCCTGCCCGGGGAGGCAGCGATGGCGGGTGGGATGGAGCCAGGTGAGCGGGATGGGCAGGAGGGCTGTACGCTG
>NW_010240713.1:0-11330 GCF_000690775.1 Eurypyga helias | reverse complement strand
GCCCCGAGCCCAGGGCGGCAGGAGCGCCGGCTCTATCCCCTTCCAGGGGCAGCAGAACCGCGTGTTCCCAGGGGGTTGTGCTTGCTTCGTGCGCGGCGATTCACGAAGCCCCAAACCAGAAAGCGGGCATTGACCAGCCCCTACCCAAAAGGCCAACATTCTGTAGGGAGAAAAAAAAAAGAAGAAAGAAAAAAGAGGCAAACGCGTAAGTTTGCTTAAAATGTGAGAGCAATGGTACAAAGCTGAGCGTGGAAGATGTCGGCACAGATGCCTAAATCTCAGCTAATCCAGATCTAAGCCTTCGATTAAAGCCACTCAGTTTCTTCCCTTCCAAAGCCAGCCTTTGCAAAGTGCTTCCCTGCAAACAATCATTTAAATTACAATTCAGGGGACCTGTAATGAGTGCCTATAATGTGCTGTGGCCACAATTTGTCTAATTCCCTAAAATGTTCAGCCCAGGCATGAACGCGACATAGCTATGACAGCACTGATCCGTGAAGTATTTTTGAAGACGTTTCAAACTAACAAACGCCATCGCTCAAAACCCCTGCAAATAGATTGTGGTGTGATTTGGTCAGACCACTTTCAACAGCCATAGTAGAAGCCCACACAGAAAACAAGTTTGAGACTGGATGAACCTGTGATGCCTCATGGGGAGTGCCCTGGGTACCAATAAGGGCAGTAACATCCTTGCTCTTACCTAGCCCTCTCACTTCTGCTGGCTAATATCTAAACGCTAAATTGTATTATCTCCGGCCAGGATATTTGTTTGTAGAAACGCTGTTGGAGCCCTTGCTCTGATACCTAGTCATTGTTGCAGTGGACATAAGCAACAAGTGATAAAATCCTAAATGAACAAAATTATCTATGTATGACTCCAAATTGTGAAGAAAGTGGATAGATAGAAGGTGTGAGCATATAAATGTATGTATAATATATGTGTGTGTGGCAGGGTATATACAGAAAAGATCACCCTTGTTTTTGTCAAACACAAAATTTCATTCACCCCGCTCTCCCCAACCTCTAATTTTATCCAGGTGGTCATGAGCAACCTCTGCATAAAGGCTGACTCAAAAACTTCAATAAGCTCTACAAAACCAGATAGCAGAGAATGTTTAATTTCTTCCTAAGGTGTTAACAGGTACGATGGGAGGTTTTGCAGATATGATGATGTTTCTGAGTTAGAAGGTGCTGTTCAGAAATGATTCTAATTATATCCAATATAGGCCTATGAAGAGGAGAACATGCTGACTAGAAAGTAGTTTGAGTTTCTTGCAGCCAAGCCAGCTAGTCCATCTCAACACCTTCTCCAGTAGATGGGGGATTTTAACAGCTTTGATCAGAAGTCTGTGGTCTCTACACTGTGAAGAGTAGATCACAAACTCTGTAATCAACTTACAGATATGTTTAAACTGCCTATTTAAAATGGTAGTGTCACTACAAAATTTGCCTTTCTGTCTCCTTTCCTTCATGCAATTGAGGCCTGTGGCCCTGTGTTGTGGTTCAACCCCAGCTGGCAACTAAGCCCCACACAGCCACTTGCTCGCTCCGTTTTAGTGGGACTGGGGGGAGAATCAGAAGGGTACAAGTGAGAAAACTTGCGGGCTGAGATAAAGACAGTTTAATAGGTAAAGCAAAAGCTGCACAGGCAAGCACAGCAAAACAAGGAATTCATTCACCACTTCCCAGCAGCAGGCAGGTGTTCAGCCATCTCCAGGAAAGCAGGGCTCCATCACACGTAACGGTTACACTTGGAAAAACAAACGCCATCACTCTCAACATCGCCCCCACCCTTCCTTCTTCTTCCCCCAGCTTTATATGCTGAGCATGACATCGTATGATCTGGGATATCCCTTTGGTATGTTGGGGTCAGCTGTCCCAGCTGTGTCCCCTCCCACCTTCTTGTGCCCCCCAGCTACTCGCTGGTGGGTGGTGTGAGGGGCAGGAAAGGCCTTGACTCTGTGTAAGCACTGCTCAGCAGTAACAAAAACAGCCCTGAGTTATCAACACTTTTCAGCACAAATCCAAAACACAGCCATACCGGCTACTGTAAAGAAAATTTAACTCTACCCCAGCCAAAACCAGCACATTCTCCACCCCTTATTCCATACCATTTGTGTCACGTTCTGGTGTCACACTATCCAATACAACCCCATTAACCACCACCTCTCTTCCCATCCTTTGACACAATACACAGCTATCATTCCCGTAATCTATGGACTCCCCTGTGAAATGTCTCTAAAATGTCCACAGATGTCCGTCGGGTTCCTTTGGTCCGTGACTTTGGGCTCCATCTCCTCTGGTGGTTGCTCAGGACAGGAGGAGGGGTGGTGCGCTGTGTGGAGTTACTGGGCACCAAGGCCAGCTCAGGGCAGGTCACTGCTGCACTTGCACCGTAAGGCTTGTCCTCCATTGGTTCAGGTGATTCCTGCTACAGGAATTCCTAGAACATGCAACTCGCAATTTAAAGGTATTTCCATCGCAATCTCCTGCCTGGTCCCTTTGGACCAGACCGTTAGGTTTAACATTGCCTTGAACTCCTCCCCTTGCCCCAGCTCCAGCTCGGACTTGTCCACAGACTGCAGTCCCTGAAGAAGGTTGTACCTGCTCCAAGTGGAGCCTTACCGGTCAGCCACTGTCTCTCCAGCGGGCTACCTCCTGTGGCATAGACTTAGTCACTGCCACAGTCGCTTTGAGATGCACCTGCTCCAGTGTGGCCTTACCCATGGGCCACGATGCCTTCAGAGGTGTATCTGCTCCAGCGTGGCCTTACCCACGGGCCACGACACCTTCAGAGGTGTATCTGTTCCAGTGTGGCCTTACCCTCGGGCCACGATGCCTTCAGAGGTGTATCTGCTCCAGCGTGGCCTTGCTCACAGCCAGAGTTTCGTCATAGGTAAACCATTTTGAGAGTTATGTAGCTGTTTGTACCCACAGCGTATGGAGAATGTCAGGATGCGAAAGAAGTTAAATTCACTGGGATATGATGTGGAATGAAAATATTTTTCCCAATGTTTCATAATAATCTTCCTGGAGCAACAGAAACTTTAATTTGTATCATCAAGACAAGTAGCTAGAGGACGAGGTCTGAGTAGACAAGTATGGGAACCAGCCCTTAACGAGATCTTGTCTCCAAAATGCACACACAGCTGTAATCAATTTCCCAAGTTCTCACTGCTGTGTACAAGTGAAGGGAAGTAAGAAATACTGTTCTCTGTTCCCATTCATATTGCTCAAAAGAACACATGAGGCAAAAAATACAACTAAGGCAAAACTTTTTTTTTTTTTTTTGGTAGAAAGAAAAATTAAGCGCTCATAATTTAACAGTACTTTCTGGGTTTCTTCTGCAACAAAACCTTCACCAAGCCTCACTAAACTGACCAGTCTTACTCCGTGCATCTCGTTTTCAGGTAAAGCAAAAATACCAAATGGGATTACAAATGGCTATTTGGAATATTTCTTCTGAGCATGGCACCTGCATGCCCATTAAAGGGGGATAACAGCCACCGCCATTTTTAATCACCCACTTCTTACGCTCTATCCTTTTTCCAGTTGCTACCCCACTTATTTTTTTTCACTGTGGGCAATCCCAAACATCAGTGAAACTACTGCTTTTTTGTCTGTTCCACAACTCAGCTCTTGGATGCTGGCACCTAGCTCAGAAATTTCTTTCCTAACCCAAATAATGTTAAATTATTATACATTTCAAGGTCAGTACAACATACACATACACCCTTCACACTACACTTGCCTGTTAGGCAAATGCAATATTACAGTGTTAAGTTTACTTGCACTTAGGTAAAAGCAGAACTCTATTTGTCTGCAAAGGAAGAGATTTTGAACGGTATTGTGAATTACACGTACACATGCTCCTTCTCCAGTCTCATACTAGCTATATGCATACGCAATTTAAGCAATGAAATGGTTTTTAGCTTGTTCTTCGCACAGGACACTTGCTACATGCCCTAATAGTCAGTTATCTGAAAAAAACACAAAAACACAACTGCGTAATAGTACTTTAATATTCATTTGTTAAAATCCAACACAGCCTTACGGTAGCTGTTAGGTAGTTACCAATCTCTTCCAAAGACATGCAGTAATAAAGAAAAAATTCTACCCTTAAGCAGCATCTGAGAAAACAACTTAATGTAGCTGCCACTTAGTGGCAGCAACCGTTTAGGCATTTTTGGTATTGATACATTTCTTTTTCATAGAATTTGTGCATTAATCAAGAAAAATGTAGGCCCCAATGCAGCAAATACTTGCGTGTGTGCAAATGCTTTTCTTCCACATGGGATATTTCAAGTTAAGACTCATCAGATGAGCAACGTAAAGAACTTGCATAAATCTTTACAGGAGGGGAACTCTTAGCGCTTAACTTTTAAGTGTATTATTTCATAGGACTAAGATCCAGTTCTAGACTTACAGAATGTAGGAAACACTCCTGTAAAGTACAGATATGTTGCTTTAAGGTAAGTGCTTTCAAAGCTAACATAAGCCTCTGGAAATGTGCCTGCCTTCTCTCTGAACACTTTACACTTACTTGGAGAAATGTGGGTCCAGCCTTATTGCCCTATCTCCTGGCTACTCTCATGTTGTGTGAGGAATCAATAAAGTGCTTGTCACAAATTCCACAATTGTGGAATAAAATAAAAATTTAGGTACCTTCAAAATTTATAAAGTACCTTCAGATTTATAAACTATGAATTAAGGGCTGATGTCTGATCCCCAGCATGTTTCCCTGGATTGGTAACAAATATTCTGTTCTTCATTCTGAAGATAAATGAGAATTCTGCTAGGTCTAGGTATGTTTCACCTTTGTCCCAGTTAAGTCATCCTCTGCCTCATGGGGAAAAGCTTAACCGGCTTCAGTTACAATGTGAATGTTCATGCTTGACCAAAATGTGATGCTCATGCAATTTCACGAGCACCAGCATTCCATCTGACAGTTAGCGTGCTTAATCAAACATGAAGCACCGGTATTGTTTACAGTATATCCGCTCTGAATTGTGTTTATAATTTGTTCCCAAATGCACCATAATCCTGAGAGGTCTTGCTTGCCCTCTGACCTTTCCTTTGATTTGATGTGTTTTGCTCCTCCTGACTAAAGTATCTTTGACATTAGCTTTGATATAAAGCGTACTGATCTTTGTGGCATCTTCTCAATAACATACTTTTGAATATTTAAATTAATACAATTTTCTCTTTAGACAATATAGATTTTAAATTCTGCTAGCTTTCAGAGAATTAATCTATGAGAACTGGCTTAGACTGTATGCTCTCTGTATAGAACTTCTGTATGGTCTTCATAAGAAAAAAACCCAAATGGTTTGAAATATTTAGCTATGTGTTTGGATGATTTTTTTTTTTAAAGGCTGCGGTGTTGCTTATATTTATCTTCCAGTCAGCTACAGGAGAATAGCAACAGCAAACACATTGACAATGCAGTTCATTGTTCGGTTTTCCCATCTCACTGTGCAGGTTCCTAGAAAAGATTATTACAAAATAAAAATAGAATTCCAGTGTCTTCATTCACTACATTCACTTTACTGCAGTGTAAATTACGTCAAATTAGTGTGAGTAATTTGGCCGTGATTTAAGTGCTATTATGTCATCTTGGCTATAAATAGACTACACTCCTCAAAACATTTTCATGAACTTGCACGTTGTTCACTACCTAACACGAGCCTTGTACGCTTAAGGCAGTTTCCAGGAAGAAAACACAATTTCAGTACCTCTCTTTAAAAGCTGGACTTGAAAAAATCCTTGAAAATCTCATATCAAAATTGGCAAGATAATCAGACAAGAAATCAGAACAAAAGACTGGATCAAATAGATTCTATTGTATTTACCTTCTATAATTTTCCCTTTTCTGTTCAATGCCTTACAAGCCACGGAAACATGAGGATTAAACTGTACTTGCTTACTTCCCTTTATGATTTTTTTTAACCTTGGTTGACTTTCTAATGCCGTCCCTATTTTAAAGTTACATCTTGGTGCCCTCTTCTAAAAAGACTTTTCTAGTCTGTGACAGACATAAGATTATTTTAATCTTGTTTCGCCATGATACTCTGAACCTGGGAAAAAACACATTTAGAACTAATTTAGAAGCAATAAAATGCATCCAAAGCCCAGCTGACCGTTAAGAAATTGAAACACACAGAGTTAGTCAAAACCCTTCTGTTTTTTGCCAAGTTCTGATTTCCCCCAACGTAGTGCTTTCCCCATACAGCAGACAGGAGGATATGTTTAGGACTACCCACTTCCATTTACTGCGAGCAATGTTTTACTGGCTCTTCAACTGATCTATGGTTACTGACGACGAGTAAATGCTTTGATTCTTGTTTTGCAATGAAGGCATTTCTACTCTTGCTTCTCATAATTCACAAAGCAGTTACTCTTAATGCAGGCACTTACTGCTAATAAACTATTTCTGCTGGGATTGTAAACAAGCATTTAATCCTGGAAGCTACTGCTTCTACAACCACTCTTGAAAATGTTCAACCCTATTACAACTGAGCAATAAGTAACTTTTTTTTTTTACTACAAATTTTTAATTTGAGTGAGGAAACTTACCATCAGTTGTGGTATCCCAGAAGCACGAGCTTGCTGTGTGAAGACCAGCTCCACTCCTCTGCATCACTGCACAGGTTACTGCAAGATACAGTCATAAAATCAAGGAATTAATTATTAAAACAGAAGAGATGAATCATTCAGTACTCCTGAACTCTAGCCTGCATTATATTTTCAAATAGCTGGCAGGTGGCATTCAGCCAAGTCAAAACCTTTTTTTGATAACTCCCTCACCCCCAGTATTTTCCTCAAGAATTTTGCATTTACTCCATTATTATTTTTACTTGCATAAAGACAACAGCTTTAAACAAAATGCTTGCTAATAGGATTATGGTTTTTATCTTTTAAACTACTTAAGATACGGCTTGTGTCATGTGCACCTGAGAATGGGATTGCAGGTGCTGTCCTCACGGATACAGCAGAAGCCGCCATCGACCAGAGTTGTTTCCCTAAAGTACAGGTTGACTGTAGGTTAAACTTCCTCTTATTTTCATTTTCCTTCCAGATATGCATATAAATATAACGCAACATGACTTAGCCTATGACTAAAGCCTTTCAAATGTCCATATTTGAAATAATTTTGTTGTTTCAAATGTCTGTATCTGTACAGGAAGCTTAATCCTACTGAAAATTTTATTTCAGATAAACACAATCTATTTCTTAAACTGATATCAAGAATTTGATATAATCGTTTGGGGTTGCTTAACCGTCAGGAAAAACCGTGTAACACGTCATCTGTGCTAAGCATGCTTAGCTCGAGTGAAACTGCCATGCTTTTACTGCAGGTATTACTAAAAATCTATGTAACAGAAGAGTTCGGTATCTGCTCTGCTTTGTTTACAGTTTAAAACCTTCTTTTGAATACAGCACTGCGTTCAAATGAACCTTTCCACAATTACTTATTGTGACGGTATGTGGTGAAAGTATGAATACTTGTACTTACCAATGTACTTATACGTTTTTCCGAGTTTTACCAGATGTGTCAGCGACTGTTCTACTATAGCAGCAGTCCACTGGTTGACTTTGTTGTGATTATAATCTGCCTTGCCTAAAACACCTTCTATGCACTAAAACAAAGGAAAAAAAAAAGTTACAGTAAACATTCTTCAAAATGTAGCTGTTTAAAATGTCTCACACAAGCTGAGGAATTTTGTCTGGCAATGGGATTACTTTAAATCACTTGAGCCATCAGGTGTCACTTGCTGAATGGGAAGTAAAATGAGCTTTCTTGGAAACTTATTTTTAGCCCGTTTACCACATTATCACATGGAGAAAAACGAGGCTCAGACTGAACATTTCTTGTACGAAAGACCTTAGCCATATGCTTTAAGGACCAAGTTAAGTGAATGAATCTATTTACCAGCGAAGATACTAACACATCCCACTGTTCCTAATGACCGCCTACTCCAGCTTGGCTTTCAGAAGCTGGTGTAGTGGAAATGGTACTACTCAAAACAATGTCAGCTTGGGCTGGGTGGCCTTTCAGAGCCTGTCAGCAGTATACCAACATCTTCAGGGAGCTAGAGCCGCAACAGAGAAACACATACCGCAGCTTAAAAGATGAGAAAGACAGGAGAGATAGTCGAGGGTCATATCTTCAGCACGAGAAATATCTGAACAGCTTGAAAACTGCATATTCTCCCACAGATACAGGTTGGCCAACCTTGCTTAAACTTAAGATGACTGAACAACAGAAAGCCTTCTAATTGTAACTCTTAAATTGCATTATCTACTCCTAAGAAATTCAGAATTATGTGCTGATGGATTCTTCTTAAAACTGATAAATTTGGTTAAGAAATGCAACCTGGAAAAGGTAAATAAAATAAAACTACATTCTCCTCTCATTCAGTAAGATGAATCCCATGCACAAATGACCACAGGCTGTGTAAGAGTTTTGTGTCTCAAATCTGAAAAAGACCAATTAATTCTGATGACAGTGTATAAAGCTGGGCAAAGGACTCAGTGGAAACAACATTCACAAAACAACATGGAAGATAGCAGAGGGACAAGATCCCGTGGGGATTTTAGTACTTTTAGAAAGGTACCCAGCGCTAGAACTCCTCAGCTCTGGTTAAGCTTTCAATCAGAGGCAGAAACACTTGGCTTTACTCCCAGAGCCTGGTGTGAAAGTAAGGAGACTGTCATACTGTATTCGGCCTTGCAAGGCAGGGACAGTTACATAAAGGGTTGAATTGTTGTTTAACTGACACACAGGAGCTTGCTGTTGTGTACTGGAGCAGTTCTAAAAGTGCAGCCCTTTCCCTTCCAGACGGGGCAGGTGGAAAATGACCTGCATAGCCCCTCTAGGAGTGCCTTCCTAAAAATGGTATTTCCCTGCAAAACCTGACGGCATCTGTACACCACAGGCTCTTCGTTAATCACTTTCCAGTTAATAGGTGTTTAATTTAGACCATCAGGCTACTCACTTTCAGCCTGCTCTTTTTGTGTAAAAACTGTTTTTCAAAAGCACTGCTAGAACAGCGAGCTCATGCAGTGCAACCTCCCGCTCCAGCCAAGGCTAACCTCCAAGCTCAATCACATTGCTCAAGGCCTTGACACAGAACCATTTGGGTTGGAAAAGGCCTTTCAGGTCATCGTGTCCAACCATAAACCTGACGTTTCCAAGTCCACCAAACTGACTTGTCAAGTTTTAAAAATCATAGAATCATAGAATCACTAGGTTGGAAAAGACCTTAGAGATCATCCAGTCCAACCGTATCTGTCCACCACTAAACCATATCTCTCAGCACCTCATCCACCCGTCTCTTAAACACATTCAGGGACGGTGACTCCACCACCTCCCTGGGCAGCCTGTTCCAGTGCGTGATAACCCTTTCGGTGAAGAACTTCTTCCTTACATCCAATCTAACCCTCCCCTGGCGCAGCTTGAGTCCATTCCCCCTCGTCCGATCATCTGTCATTAGGGAGACGAGACCAACACCCACTTCTCCACAACCTCCTTTGAGGTAGTTGTAGGCAGTGATCAGGCCGTCTCTCAGCCTCCTCTTCTCAAGGCTAAACAAGCCCAGTTCCCTCAGTCGCTCCTCATAAGACATATTCTCCAGACCCTTCACCAGTTTTGTGGCCCTTCTCTGGACACGCTCCAGGACCCCAATGTCTTTCTTATAGTGAGGGGCCCAAAACTGAACACAGTACTCGAGGTGCGGCATCTCTAGGCTTCCTTGAAAATCTCCTACGGACACACTTTGGAGCGTGTCTTTTTACTTCCACATGCACGTAATTGTGTTTACAGTTCTCAGTCCCACAAATGGGAAAACAATTTCACAACAGAATTTGCAAAACACTGCACATCTGCCTTGGGTAAAACGAAAATCCCAGACCTCTCAAAGATGTTTGACTATCTCTCCACAGGCTCTCCCTGTGACCTCTCTAGAGATTAACTACTTTCTAGCTGCATAAAGAGGTGGAAAAAAATAAAATCGGAGTGATTTGCCCTTGCAAATTCTGGCTGCTGCCCTTTGCCTTTCCACTGTAATGCAAATTCTGGTGCGCCCTTCTCTCATCTACCTTCTCCTCCTTAGGCAGTTGAGGACAGCAATTAGAACTTAAAGAAGGTCCAAATGAAATTCTGTCTTTATTTGATATAAATAATAACTTCATATAAGTTTGAATCTACCTGGAAGGGTCAATGGAACTGTTTTCACTATAGTGCAAGGTAATGTAAGGAATTTCTTTTGAAATACCGCTGTTAACTAAAACCTACCTCCTTAACGATGTTGTGGGCCTCATCGGCATTGAAGATCATCTGTAACAAAAATTTCTTATTATTATTTCAGACAGAAAAGTAAACAAATGATGCTGTTTCACTCTAGAGTAACACATAATGATCAGGCCCTGTGTCTGGTTATTTGCACTGTGTAGGCTGTTAGTGTAGTTCTAAAATCTTACTTCTTCCCCAGCAGCAGACATACATTGTTTAGCATCGTTTTGCTAGCCACATTCGAGCCGGTCCAAAAAGCTCAGGCCTCAGTGAGCTTGGGAACAGGTTTAATTTACACTTTGCGTGAAGATTTAACTCTGTCACGGTCTATGCTTGTCATGGGAATATTCTCCAAGACAAAAAGTTAAATGGCAAACCTTCTTCTTGGTCTTAACCCAGGATTTTACTAGTCACAGACTTACTCACCCGTGGGTTGGGTTACATCTTGTTGCCAAACAGTAACACAAGGTTTCGCATCCCTAGTATCAAAACCACTGGTTTCCATAGTCTTTACCCAGGTAACTTGGTCAAGTACAGAGAAAGCCTGCAAGTTTTAGTGCTGGTTCCTACCCATGAGCATTTAGCACGGCTTCCAAAGGAGACGCGGCATGTGCCACCGTGCCACCTGCCTCCCCGCATCCACCCATTTCAAACACTCGGGCGTGAGCCGAAACCGCAAGGCCAACAGTGTTTCTACGAGATTGTTTAATGCAAACCGGTGGCTAGAGACCCGAAGTAAGGCCCCCCAGGGAGGGAGAGGCTCCGCAGTTTTGGCTGGCAGGGATCAGCCCGCAGAGCCGGGCCCAGCACCGGTTAGGTTCGGGCTTTCTCCCAGGGTGACACGAGAAAAATGGCCGCAGACCGACGGCACCACAGCGGGCGGCGGCACCCCAACACGGCTTCTACTTCCCCGGGCGGGGACTTTTGGCCACCGGAGCCGGGCCAGGCCGGCACCGGCCGAAGCCCCAGGCGGGCAGGGGGCTGAGCCAAACCCCATCCCGCACAGGGAAGCCCCATCCGCCCTCAGAAGAGCCGC
>NW_010240712.1:106117-113164 GCF_000690775.1 Eurypyga helias | reverse complement strand
AGCCCAGGTCAGGTCACGCTGTAGCCGCGGGGTTGGCGTTTTGCACCAGGACACGCTTCCTCACACTCTCAGGCGGGCGAGCTCCAAGGGACACTGCCCGCGCCCCCCCCAAGACCCCCCAGCACACACAGACCTGCCAGTGCGCTGTCTCTAACCCGCTGACCTGTCTTCCCCCACAGCTACCCTCCGCTGCACCTCGGGCAGCAATACTCAGTAAAATCCCTCCCGCTATTCCAATTTCTTCTTTTTTTTTTTACCTTTTCACATAGTTTCTGAAGGCAAAACTGATGCGGTTACTCCACCTGCAAGTAACTGCGAGGCCAGAAGCCGCCCTGACACCGTCCCCAGGCAGAGCAGCACTTTATTTGCGGGAGGCGAGGGCTGGGAGACAATGGCCCCATTAGTTATGCTGCTGCAGAACCTCACAAGAAGCAAAGACAAAGCACCCGGTTTACTGACAACTTGCGATCTGATGTTAAATGGGATGTGATACGGATTGCTTTCCACCCTAAAGTGTTTTCGTGTCAGATAACAAATTTATTAATGGGATTTTTTTCAGGTCACAAAAATGTGACCCCACCTTCTTATGAATATTTAATAAGGGACTAAGGGCATCTTTTGCAAGACCCTAAATCTGCCAGAAACAGCCTACATGAATCAGAGCGTGCCTGCCTCTTAAAGGGGCACACACGCACCGAGCAGGTCAGCACATAAAGGGCATGTGAACATCCAGTGTCTGGAAGTATGATACGGATGCAAAGTCAAGGAAACAAATACGCACACACCCCGACACGCTGGACGCTCAGTAACGATCTAAGCGCGTAGTGCACGCCATGAGCCAGCAATAATTATCACCTGTGCTTAAGGATCCTTCCTGTCCTGGGCTTCAGAGTAACCTCGAGGAACTCGGATTGCTTTGCGGGATGAATTACAGAACACACAGACTTAAACTTTCCAACAGTTAGTGATGCTCTTTGCACACACAGCTGCGGCAGCATCCCCAGCCGCACTCCTGGCAGGGGAGCATCGGGACGAAAGAGCTCCGTGCATTTAACACACCCCGGCTTTCCAGCCGAAACACGGAGGGGACCGCGCACCCCGGCCGTCCCTCCAGACCAGTCATAGGATGCTCCACAGACCCCCTTTTAGAAATCTTCTGGTCTGTCTTGTCTTCCTCAGCACCAGCTTCTCACACACTCACAACCCTCAATCCCATTAAGTCACATCTTCAATTCTTATTTCCTCATACGGCCATTTCTGGGTACCCGCAGCTCAACCCAAGACCAGTGCCCTTCTGCCCTGATCCCTGGCTGATCACGCACCTTTAGACCAAGCTCTCTCTTACCACATTCATTCAAGAAAGAGACTCTGTGAAGCCTCCAAAGCACTTCTTTCCAGTGGCAAAGGCACAGCAAAACGTGGCAATGCAAGCACAGGGCTGTGAGATACACGCAAAGCAAAAGGGTAACGTTGGCTCTGGCACTGACAATTCTCCCCAGCCTTGGGCAAGGCACCTAGAAATCCTGAGGCTATCACAGTGAGGCTGCCTCTCTCCCCAAAAGCTCCGTTTGCACAGTTTCTGGCCCAGCCCTGGCCTGCACACCCACCATTTCAAAGGCAGTCAACGGCTTCAACATCTCTGCTCAGCTGCAGAACAGGGATAATGCTACTCATTTCAGGATCTTCTGTAGACCAGTATTTGCGAAACACTTTGCAAATGAAAGGTGCTGGCGACGCACAGAGCGCTGGCCACAGACCCTGCAAGCCGTATTTTTAAAGCATTTTATACCTTTTCATATAAAAGCTTTATACCTGCAAGCTCAGCCAACATCTGCTGTGGGCTAAAAACTTCATCTATTCCCCTAGTAATGGAGATGGTAGCACCTGTTAAGTAAGGTCACCGTGAAACGTAAAGCATTTCTAAGCCAGCAAAATATTTAAAGACCAAGAAGAACCATAAACTCCCACTTCAATTCCATTCAATCACGCAGAGTCATCACAGAGACAATCAGGCAGGGATGTTCCAAACTGAACACATAAAGTAACTCATTAAAAATAACGGGGAAGGAGCGTGGCAGACTAGGTGGCTATTTGGCACTGCGTGCCCATGAGATCTGCTCGTATTAAGCGGTGGTATCAACACCTAGGTGAAAACAAGTAAACCCTGGAGTAGAGAATGGATACTAGGCTCTGAGGTCCAAGCCAGAGAAACAGATTAGGAATCACGAAGCAGATGAACGCGGTGGAAAAAACGGTTTTGTTACGCCGTTTATGTGTACGGTCACACACTTGTGCAGGTACCCATCCATGCAGAAGCCACAGCCTTGCCCACCGAAAAGCCCCAGCGGCCTGTGGAGCAAGGGAGAAAGACAAGACACCCAGACAGTGCAACCTCCTCTCACCGGAGTTAACCTGCCCCCAGTCAGGGAACTTTGTCCCAATAGGAGGCAATTCCTACCTAAGGCAGCGATCCATCCGTTCTTGCCCTGGGGATGTTCCCCTCGGTAGGCAGGGCCAAAGAAGTCCACTTTTGCTCTTGGGTAGCAGATGGTGGGCCAAATCCTGCACCCTCCCCGAGTATAAACTTGGGAGCAATTCCGCCAGAGCCAATGCCAAACCTGGCAGAAGTGAGTGCCGAACTACGCTGCTCAGCACACGGGCCACAGCCACCGGCTGCTCTACAAGGAAGCTGCTGTGTGCAGCTCCCAGGGAAAAATCCATCTCTGATACTATTCCCACTCCTGGATCCCCAGGCCCATTTTTGTGGGGTTAAATCACATCTTCCTGTTTTGAGAATGCTTCGTTTTCCCTTGTTGCTGTTTGAAAGACCTACAAAAACAAATGGGGAAAACAACTGACTAAACAGGAAACAGTGAAACTTATTACCCACAAAGTGCTGAGAAAAAGGACAAAGTAAACATTTTTTGGGGTCATTTTTAATAACCTCAGTTAATGCCCTCATGGTAAAATATCTTCAGGCAGAAAAGTGATTTTTAGGCTGATGATGTCTCTAGCAAAACAGAACACCAAAGCAATTAACATTTCAGTAACGCTCGTGTCCCTGTTGCTCTTCTTTTTGTTGATGGTGAAACTGTCATTTTCCTTATTGCCCCCGCACATTCTGCATGAAGAAGGCTCTTTAAATCCCCTCAGTGTTGTACAATGGTTTAAATTTCACTTCATGGCATGCCTTAAATTACCATTCACATCTTCATTTAATGCATCATTTTATAATGCCAGTGTTACTAGTTAATTTATATATACACAGCAGGATGTGTCAACATTCAGGTGAGTTATGAATATGGTTGTGCAGGAGTTATGGAAGACATTTCAGCAAAATTATGGTTCCCTCTAAACATAAAAAATATTAATAATGAATCAAATATCACAGGTAAACAACAAATTGTATATAATTGCACCCCACACACACGCTTGCAGGTAAATAAATAAATAAAGACGGCAACGTTTTCGCTCTGCATTCATATTTGATTGATCTTAATAAATTGCCATCTCCTTTCCTAATAAACTGTAATCTCTTGTTTCCGCCACAAAGTAAAATTTATTAGCACACTCTTCTACCAGCAGGTCTGCATCACTCACAGCACAGTCTGCAAATTGTTCCAAGTATACTTGGGCATTATTCATAATTTATTTTTCTGCCCCAAAGTACACAATATATTGAAAGGTAATCACCACTAACTGTTCTCGGTTACTTGCCTTAATTATGTGAGATAGCATTTATGTCACGTACAGTAGAGGAAACGCTGCGGTTTCCATTAAAACTCCATTTTTTTGCCGCGGGTTGAAACACAGTGTTCGCACAGAGAAAACCTTCTTAGGACAGGGAAGGGTGGAGGTGGTATCTGGTAGGAGATGGCAACACCTCCACTTGAAAAGAACAACCTCTGCCTACCAAAATAACCTACCGGGCATGACAACAGCAATGGCTCCGAGAGGAAAAGTAGGTGTTTTGTCATGATGTTAAAGTTGCCATGGTAAGAAAAAAAACCACAGAATGAAACATCAACAAAACAAACGTCAATCAAAGACATTTTTTTGCCCGTTAAGGATTAACCCGTGAACTCCTGGCCACCCCAGAGAGATTGTCCCTGTACGGGCAGCCCCGGTGCCCCCGGCTTGGGGTTTCGGGGTGGGTCCCCCGGGGTTGGGGCCGGGGTAAGGCTGGTGTGAAAGGCAGCATTAGAGGCACTGCCCTCTCCTGGCAACCTGCTTCTGGCATCAGGAGACCTGGCACTTCGCCTCACCACAAGGAACCCCCTTCTGAAATACCCTACTTCCACCACAACCTACATGCACACGTGTATCACCCTAGATTTAAATGAAAGTAAATCACATTAAATATGGGTCCCTCTATGTGAAAATGCCTATTGGTCCGCTTCCCACGAAGGCCAAGCTGTATATTCTGGGTCATCTGTGAGAACCCCCTGGACCAGCTCCCGGCACCTCGCCGATTTTCACTCATTCCGCTGGGAACGCGTGCCGGCGTGTTTTCAATAAAACACCTTCTCAGCAGTAATGGGCCACTGTTCCCATTCCAACAGTCCCCGAGGTTTCACGACACAGTGTATTCAGCTGGCTCAGAGTCCCAAGTTTTTCTCCAACGTTCAAAAGCTAGGTTGAATTTTTTTCAAGGCAGCAGCTGCGGGAAGAGCTTTTGCTCATCTTTAAACAGTTAATTTCGCACACACAACAGAACAACTCAGATCACTTCCTAAAGAGGTGTTTAGGCAACAGCCCCCCGGTTAGGCAGGAGCCCACGGACAAGCTGCAGCGCTGCCGATGCTACACCGGGAAGGAGTTTGAAAGCAGCACTGGGATCTCTGCTCCTGCTAGAGCGAGCGGGTGGCACCACGGCTCCAGGAATCAAATGCACCTCCAAAACGCACAAAACCAAAGCTAACAAACAGCTGAAGCCAGGAAGACGTAACTGCAGGCAGGACATGGAGATGACCTCGCTGTCATACTGCACTTGCAAGGTATGCTTGCTGCAAGGCAGCACTCAACTACCAGGAGCAGCTACTACAGGTTACCATCCCGGGTTCCCCTGTACATGGATTAAAGGATTTTTGGAAGCAGGCCATGGTGAGAGAGTCCTCCTCACAGCCACCACCCTGCGACACGCAGAGGGTGCTGCTTCTCCTCCTCACCATCCCCAGGAGCATCCTCTTCCTCAGCCCACTGGAGGGGAGGGGAAGCTGGTGGCACGCTGCAGGGCAGGAGATGGCCCAGCGTCGGCACAGCCACCCCCCAGCCTTTGGCCACATCAGTCATCGTGACGGTGAACGTCTGGTTTCACATGGAAGAGAAACAGCCAGCCGTACAGGCTAAGCAATCACCCCAATTACAGGACTCTGCTCTCGGATCCCGTGGGGTCATCCGGCCGGCCCGCAGTCCTTTGTGTGCCACCAAGCAGGGCTCGCTGTGTGCTTTGGGGTTTCCTTTGTACTCCCGCTCTGGCCCTTCCCAGCGCAATGCCGTGATCCATCCCAAATAAACGGGACCTGAACTGAACTCAAGGACAGGGTCTTCCCCTCCCCAGGCAAAAGGGGCTCCACACTGTAAGAGAGGGTTATGACCCACAGATGTTTCCTATCCAAATCCATCTGCCACTTCTCCCAATCCTTTTCTCCAAACCCTGAGCCCTAAGAAGAAAGATGATGTTGGGGTGTAGCAGGTCTCTGAGCCAGGAGGGGATGTGGGGGGCAGCCGGGACCCACTCGCTTGCTGCACCTGTCATGGCAAAGGGTGAACGAGCAAATAAAGGAATTTGTCTGGGGACCCTTAACACACATTTGCCTTCCCAAATCAAGAGAAATCCCTCAGATGTGCTTAAAGGCTTGGGAGAGGGCTGCTTGGGCTGGAAAAGCACAAACTCACTGCAAAGCGCAACAACGGAGGAACACTACGAAAATCCATGTCTGCGAGTGAAACTGTTATTTAGGCTCTGGAAGGAGACGGCAATTCTCTGCCTTTAAATGCAGCCCCTTCCGGGGTGGATGGTGGCAGCAAGTTTGCCATACTGAGCTCCAGCGGAATTCAGGACACCTGAGGCACCAAATCCTTCACTCAGAATGAAATTGCAGGGTGATTAAGCAGAGAGAATGTAACTATCCAAACTGTAATTTGGCCAGCACAATGGATCTAACACCCCTATTCTTGGGAGGAAAAAAAAAAAAGAAAGTACTGTATTTGAAGTTCAGAATCTAATTAACTATTTGAGAGAAAGAATTCTGTTTTTAAAAGAAAATTCCTAACAATATAAAGAGAATTAGTGCCAAAGTTTCTGAAAAAACGAATAAAATGGTATGAAAAACGTATGATATTGTAATAATAGGAGTGACTGGATTTGCTCAAACGTTCCTTATACCTTATAATACAAGAATAAAATACAGTGTAAATCCTTCTATCTACATAAGTTCCCTGTACAGAAAAAGTCTCTCCTTTAATAGGTTTACACCTTTAACATGCATTAGTTTGGAAAAGTCCTAGGGTATAATTACACATCTTGGCTTGGCACATTAATAGCTGTTCCCTTCATTTACTGATTTCTTTTACTGGTCAATTTGCTATTTTACTGCGCAGCTCTTACCGCTCGGCTTCACAGCGGCACCCTACACCAGCAGACCCTGGCTTGGGAAGGGGAGAGGGCCCAAGCTGGCCATGGGCTACAGGCTGCCTTAGGGAAGTGGTTTTGGATACCTTATTCTTTGCCATCTGCACGTAAGATGCTCATCTGAGATGCGGGATTTGCATCTGCGTGTGCCAGCAAGCCACCGGTTGCAGGCAGAAGGAAGCGGAGCTGCCCTCACTCCCTTGAAATCTGTGCAGAAATATGCCCATCGGGCCCAGGAGAAAACAAGTCACGGCTTCTGCAGGGCTTTCTGCCACCTTCCCCATCATGTCATCCTCCAGGTCACAGTGGACAACACGCGTGTCCAGGCTCCTGGCCCCACATCCCGACACGCTGCTCCCTCCCACCTTGCATCCCTCGATTCCTCCTTTGCTCCAGGCTTTCCCTGTTGTCCC
>NW_010240712.1:74660-106086 GCF_000690775.1 Eurypyga helias | reverse complement strand
GGCGCTCTCTTTCCCTGGAGCGACATCTCCATTGCTTCTCCTCACCTCCCCTCTCCCCCGTAGCTGGAGAGACCTGGAGAGATGCTCAGCTGGGACAGGATGCCCACCGAGCTCCACCAAATAGCTGGGAAAGGACCATTTCCCCATCACACAGAAGGGAAACCCTGAATGATCCACCTTGCCAGTCCTTGCAGGTTCACTTTGCATCTCAGCTCCAGGCTCAAAGGCAAAGCTGGCATCCACTAAGCCTCTGTCCAGCTTTTACAGGTTCTTTGACAGTTTAAGAGGGTTTCCTTGTGTTATAGCAGAGCCATTCATTTAATGGCTTTTCAGCACTGCCATTATAAACCAGAACTTTTCAGGTGTTTATTACTCAGCTTTAAAAACTGGCTCTATGCTGAAATTTGGCAAACAAAGTGTCAGCCTAGGAGAAAATTTTATTTTTTGCCAATTTTGTACTCTAAAAAAAATGACCCCATTTTGGCCTCCATAAAAATGCAGCTTTTGCTGCCTCTGTGACACTGGTGAAGTAACAAGTCAATATTGTAATATTGCCAGCAGAGCTGCAGTGATTTAATGCCTAAAATTGCTTCGAAGGTGAGGAGTGCTATTGAACTGCTAATTATTAACTATTATTACTGATCCTGCCGCACAACAAAGATGCAAACGGAAAACAAAGGGAATAGGAAACACCACTGGGAAAACAAGGCAGAATCGAAACGAGGGTCCGGCGCTGAACACGGACGGGCTGGAAAGTGAGAATTAGGAGCACTGGCAGGGTGGGGCCCTCCAGCCGATGGAACTGATACAGCAATATTATTTTTCATTTTCCAGGATGGTATTTCAAATACAAATAAATTACGAACGATACCATGCTGCTTGCTCCACGCCAAAGCCAGCAACGGTGCAGGATCAAAATCAGCTCTAAACCAAGCTGAACGGAGGTCAACAGGGACCTCACGTTGCTCAGCTGGAGCCAAGAGAAACTCCGCCGTGTTTTCAACACGCAGAGGACAGAGCCTCGAAGGTGCCGAGGATGGGCGACCTTGCCCTGGCAGCCCAGCAGACACGCACCGACACGAAAAAGGGCTGGGAATGTCTAAGGGACTAAAGATGTACGCATCCCCCAAATCTCGAGGATCCTTTAAAATCCCATCTGCACCGAGGCAGCAGCATCCGCATCACACACCGCTCAATCTGACCTCGGCTGATCTGGCTTGGCTGAACGGAGGGGAAGAAGGGGAAACATTCCAAGGCCCCTGCTGTATCACCTTCTTAAGGGACTGTGGATTCACAGAGGGCAGGTAACAGGGCGAGCATTCCTTTTTTGGGGAAAGGGGTGAGGACCAGGGGGTGAGGACCAGGGGGTGAGCGCGGCCAGGGCACACTTCCATTTGGAAGTGCCGCATCCAAGCAGCCCAGAGAGGTCATCAGGGCCACTTTCAAACACAGCAGAAAGAGAAAACAAATTATCTTTCTGGAAACTTTCTGCTTGTCTAAGTGGCAGCTATTTAAATATGATTAACAAGCAAATGATTTTAAAATTACAATACATTTAATAAGGCAGCATCACAAACAATTTGCATCTCATTAAAGTGTTTGAAGCTGCAGAATCAGCCTCCCAAATGGGCTGCACATCAAGCGGGAAACCCCAGACGGCGTCAACAGCTTCTGCACCGTCCTCTGCTGCCGGACACGTGCCAGGAGGGCAGCAGAGCGGAGGGGCTCCGTGGTCCAGCCGAGCTGGCCCCACAGGGAGTTCTGACCACGGCTCCCAGCACGAGGAAAGATGCCGTGAGCCAAAGCCTTGCTGAAGTGGGTGTAAAACAAGGAAGGAAGGAAGGAAGGAAAGGGGTGTGTGTGTGCATGTGGGATGGGCACTTCTTAATATACATTTGTGAACAAAGAGTTTAAAGAGACTTCAAGCTATTTACTCAGCTCTATCTATAATTTAAAGTTTATAGATTACAACGCCACAAACCTTCCGAGCTTGCTGCTGGATTTGGACACACATTAATTCCCAAGAGCCTCCTGCAGAACAATCCCATCCCGACACGCGCAGCAGGAAAAGCCTCAAACAAGTAACAGTTTTAAAGGCTTCCAATTCACTTTCAACTGTGATTTACTGTGGTGGTTCCATTTAACCTGGAGGATGCAGAAGCACTTCCCAGATCACACACCACTTCCCCACGTGCCTTCGGCTTCCTTTAGACAGCCACGCTGACGCACCGAGACCTGCTGCCTGGATCCCATCCTAGGATGCAGGCTTTGCTAGGCACAGCTTTATCTGGGTAGCCTTGTGTGTAAGGGCTGCTGGTTTTTTCCATCAGTGTAGCTCTTGCCATGCAAGATCCTTCTGCTGCAGCCCACAGAGGGGAGTGATCTGGCAGGAGGGTGGTGGGAAGGAAGGAATATACACAGTAGCTCTACAGGTGATGCATTAACAAATTCCTAGACGAGTGAACAATGCAGCTAAACAGCCTTAATTTCCATTATCAGAAGGCTTGAAGGTGAGGACACCCATGAGAGATGATGGCCCTGAATAAGTCACTTTTCACAACCAGCCTGAAGCGCTGGCACTGCCGGTAACGGTGACTTACGCACCAACCACACCTTTCGCCCAAAAGCTTGCTCCAAAGTGCTCTGTGAACTGAAAAGGCACAAACACCACTTTCTCTAAGTTCAGCACGAGTTCTGATACAACCTCTTCCTTTCTGTGCCGAAAACTGGGCAGGCTCTGGAGCTGCGCGTGACAGCTGTTTAATGCTGCGCAGCACGGTTATATACAACACTGGCAGGAGAGAGCGAGAAAATAGTTTACAATTGAATCTGCAGAGGAAATTTGGGTAAGTTGAATGTAATTATCCATTTGGAAGCTGGCCAAGAGCTGGGACTACTCAAAACCAGGAGGGAAGCTGTAAGAAGCAACCGGTTTTGCTTGTCTTTTGAACAGCAGCACCTCCGAGCTGCCCTGTGGGGTCTCGCTCGGTGCTCCTTGGCGGGGAGAGCGGGGCTGAGCATGTCACCTGTGCTGCTCCCGCAAGGGAGGCTCTGCTGGGATACAGCCGTCCCGTCCCGCTGCTGGGGGACCTGTCAGTGGAAGCGGGGGGCTGGAGACACTCCTGCTCCACAGCACCTCTGCAAAGGGGGTGGCAGCTTGAGCATGGGAGCGGGGAGAAGATTGAGGGAAAAAGTGAGCAAACAAATAAAAAACACTGGTAGAATGATCTAGTGGAAGGTGTCCCTGACCATGGCAGGAGGGTTGGAACTAGATGACCTTTAAGGTCCCTTCCAACTCAAACCATACTGTGATTCTATGATAAAGAAAAACAGTGGTAGAAGCAAACCAGTCATCCTTTTGCCAAGCAATGAGTGGACATAATGGGCTGCTCTGGGTGCAGCATGCTGGAGAAGCCTCGGAGCTCTCCGGGTGGTTCCTGAGTCTCTCCAGCCCCAGCCTTTGTCACCCCAAAGCTTCCTGCCCCGAGATGCCACCGACTGTTGGCACAAGCCTCGTGCATTTCTTTTTTCAGCCCTGTGGTTTTGTAGTTTGTCAAAACAGGATACTATTCAAATTTAAAATGTTACTAAGACCAAATAGTTATTGCTGTTTTAGCAAGCAGACATCAGGCTCTCCTCATGTACACACTGGTTTTTGGGTCGTTTTCAAGACCTTTGTCCATGTTTGCCAGCACGCTATCTCTGCGAACCTGGATGCGAAGACAAGTGCCTCAGCAAAACAACAACCACTTTCTATGAATTACTGAACACGTGTAATTCATTTATCTGTAATATTGTGCTAAACTCAGCGCCAATTAAACAAACGAAAACACCTGCTTAGCACACATAGATCTTTCCATACCTCAGGGGAAGACACATCAGTGTGCTCTGTAGTACAATCTGGCTCAGAAGCCTACACTAACAATGCAAAGCTGGGATTTTTTATTTTTTTTCATGAGCATAGGCAAGGAGATAAAAAAAAAATACAGACAGTGAGACTTTGGAGGAGGAGTATTTGTTTTCAGTATTTCTGTCTTTAGCACGTGCAGTTCTGTAACATTTAACCACTCACTGGGGGCTTCTCATGGGCGCTCGGACCCGAGTGCGTGCATCACTCCAGAGAAAAAGGTGGGATAATGAAAACTTTAGAACACACACAACCGGCCCCAGACCTCGTGAGACTGTACAACGACCAAAGAGACCTCACACCAACAAACCAACTCAGTCAGGGGAGACAATGCTGCCTTCTGCTGTTTGCTTATGGACCAAGGGTGTCCACCAGCACCATGGGACGTCCCTGCTGTCCCCCCCCATCAAGGGGTCGGAAGCGCATCGCAGTAACACATGAACCACGGTCACCCCAACCCTCCAACCACAGGCGTGAGACCGCTCTAAGCACCCCAGAGGAGCAGGCAGCAGCGCACAAGACACAGCCTTGTCCTGCGCACGTTTTGAACCACCTTAGGGGCATCCCTCTGGGGTGCCTGGGAAAGGGGGGTGCTGCGCGCACCCCTGCCCGGGGCTGGTTTGGGAGCTGCAGGCGCTTTGCTCGCTGCAGCAGCTGCCATCAGGAAAGCCTGCAGCCTGCCAGATCCCCTACACTTAACTCATTTCCTATTCTTTACTCAACTGCCTGCAGACAATAAGCTGTCAATCAGATCCCCACAAGAACATTTACAATTATCTTCCCTCTCCTGCACCTCAGCATGGCCCTGAACGAATAGCTCCATCCTCAATCGTTCCACACACGAGCCATTTGCAACTCTCCTAGTGCCATAGCTGCCCCGACTGGAGAGGTGTGGTAGGAAATTGAACTTCCCTCGTGTTTTCAAATAAAAGCACTTCAGTGGCAAAGCACAGAAGCAAAAGAACGGACCTCCTACAGGTGTGAGGCAAAAGCAACCAGGAATGGAAAAACTGCCCCAGCGTGAGAAATAAGGCTGTTTGCTGCTTTTTTTTTTTAGTTTGTTGGTTTTTGGTTTTTTTTTCCCCCCAGCAAAATCAAAGTTATAAACTGAAAGAGGGAGGTTTTTACATTTTTGGTTTGTTTTTCTTTCCCCTTTTTTAAGACAGGGTGGTCCCCTCCGCTGGCTCCTGCAGAATTAGCAACACAACACCACCACAGTTTCGCAGCTGGCCCCGCTGCTCTGATGTGTCCACTGCCGGGCTCTCCCAGAAGAAACGGGTTTGTTTTCCTTCTGGGTAGACACAGCTGAGTGAAGGACTTGGACTGGGCACACTTTCCAAGCAACAAGCCCAAGTAAAAAACAACAGCGATGGAAGTATAAACATACCTTCTCTTGCAGTGCCAGTCACGGACAACGCTACTTTAAATATCTTAAGTTCTGCACTGTATTAATGTTCCTCTTCCAGAGAGAAATCCCCACTATTTTGGGGGCACCTTCCAAACCCTGCAGCCTGTGAGCCTGGCCAGTCTTCGGGCCCGTTCCCAACAGGACTGAAATCGCTGCCATCGCTACAACAGGGTGAAATCAGCACAACCATCATTCACTACACTGTGACTTCACGGATTTTCTGCTCAACTGCCTGCTCAAGGGTTCGTGTGGTTCATGGCGAGGGGGCGCCCACTCTCCCATTACCTGATTTGGGTAGCATCTTTGATGGCTGTCACACGGAAAGGTAACTTTCCCCTCTACTCTGCTCTGGTGAGACCCCACCTGGAGTGCTGCATCCAGCTGTGGAGCCCTCAATATCAGAAGGATATTGACCACTTGGAGCGAGTCCAGAGGAGGCCACGAAGATGCTCAGAGGGCTGGAGCACCTCTCCTATGACGAAAGGCTGCGAGAATTGGGCTTGTTCAGCCTGGAGAAGAGGAGGCTCCGAGGAGACCTCATTGCAGCTTTCCAGTATCTGAAGGGCCTACAAGGGTGCTGGGAGAGGACTTTTTACAAGAGCCTGTAGTGATAGGACAAGGGGGAATGGGGATAAATTGAAATCAGGGAGGTTTAGATTAGGTATCAGGAAGAAATTCTTCACAGAGAGGGTGGTGAGGCACTGGGACAGGTTGCCCAGAGATGTTGTGGATGCCCCATCCCTGGAAGTGTTCAAGGCCAGACTGGATGAGGCTTGGAGCAACCTGGTCTAGTGCAAGGTGTCCCTGCCCATGGCAGGGGGGGTGGAACTAGATGATCTTTAAGGTCCCTTCCAACCCAAACCTTTCTATCTATGATTCTATGATTCTACAAGCTATCGCCATCATGGGGTTTTTCCTCCTATTTTTAATCCTTATGCAGAATATCTCTACAACCTTTTCTGACGAAAAAGAACCTATCTGATATTCCCCCTCTCCTTTAAAATGTTTATCCTGCTCCGAATCTGCAAGGTGTAATATCATCAGGGAAGGTCAGGTTTCCGAGAAGCTGATGGCTCCGCCGCACGCTCCCGCCACTTTGAAAAGACGAACAATAGTCCCTCAAGTGCTGCTGCCGGTGGCACTGCAGCGACTCACGACGGAGGGTTAGAAATCTGAAATTAAAATATACCGCTTAAAACCTGCAGACAAGAGAGGGAGATGCGGGAGACCGAATAAAACGGGACAGTCTCTTAACCCAATCAACAAAGTGCTCATTGTTCCAGTTTAAGACAAGCAACACAGCAATAAATATTGAGCAAAGGAAGTTAACCTGTATCCACAGCCTTTGAATAAACACAAAAGTTAAGAGTAAAATCAATGCGAGGCCTTTGGCTCTTGCCAAGTTGCACTTTACTCCTTCTCGCTTGGCCTTGTTTTTACTTTTGGGGATTTTCTTTGCCTTCTCTTGTTGTTCATACTTTCCTGTATAAAATCCTTATCACACAGTAAAAGGACAAACAGAAGGAACCGCCAGCGCGCAAGTAGACGATGTGAGCAACAGCTCAGTTGCATTCCGGAAATCCACCTGGGTGCAGATAACTGGGAAGAAAAGTGCCAGGCAAGATGCTGACCCACAGCCCTCATGGAGCAGGGGGAGCCCCCGCCTCCTCCCTACACCCCTTCGCCCCACGGGGGACCAGACAGAGCCCTCCACACCTCCTGAACCACCAAATCCCATTTAATGTTCACCCTGTGGGACAGCACAGACAGCATTTGGCATCTCTGGAAGATACAGGCACGTTCATCTCTGCTAAAGAAGTTGGAGCCTTCAGCTCCTCATCTGAGCACAAATAAATGCCTTGGTTAGCTTTCATTTTTCCTGAAGTGGTTTATCCATTTCCGTGCCAACACCTCAGCCAGTAATACAGGTTTTCACAGCGAGCATTAATTCTGACTTCGCTTTTAAATCACATTTTCTTCATTTGAGCATTATTATATTCCACAGAACCAGGCGTGAGCATCATGCAAAAGGCATTCTGGTCCACGGTTGTGAATACAGCTGTGTAGGCAGAAGAATATTTGTTTTCCAAGTAATTTGTGCACATTCACAAAATTACAGCTGTCTGCAGTTCTCCTGAAATATCTGCCCTGCTGTTTACAAGTCATAAAATATAATCTGTCTTTTGTAGGGTTCCAATTGGTAAATTTGGAAATATATATATATATGTGCATTATTTTTTTTTTTTTACACACGGATTGGCTGCTCCACACTCCCTACTGGCTATTAAGCCTGTACGACACCAGCACCAACCGGAGGAGCTACTTCTCTGAGAGAACAGTGGACAGACCCTGGTGAGAGGCAGATGAGCCTCTCTAATACACTTTACAGATCGCTCGCTGCGCTGCATCTCACTCTGACCCCAGAGTAACCATCCCATGAAGAGGACCACATGAAACGGAGGCAAGGGTTACAGCCCAGCTTCAGGCAACAGGCTGCCACTTTGGCCCGGACACAGCTCATGATGGGATGGCGCTGGGAGGTTCATCACTTAATAATGCGGTGACCGACAACAGTGTCGGATCATCAACAAACAGGTCTCTCTGGATCTATTCTTGTAAGCAAAACCAACATGATTAAAATGACTAAATTTGCACTGTGGTTATGACCAACAGGCCAGGCCGGCAGCTGGCATGTCCCAGCAGGTTTGCTTCGTGTGTTTATCCAAGCTATTCCAAGTTAGCCAAAACTCTTCTACTGATTTTTGATTTTTTTTCCCCCATTGAAAGATAGGAATTTTCACAAGTTTCTGATTTTTGCCTTTTGCTTCATGACTGTACAGATTAAAAAAAAGTTTCTTCCAAAAGTGGTCTGGATGCACCAAATACTGTTTGCTAGGACAACAAAGTCCTTGGGATAGAAATTTTCCATAGCAAATGCGTACCACACCCACACAATGGAAACCAACCCCGTTCAAGGCCTGGGACACAAACCATGAATAACTCTTAGGCCCAAAGTTTTGATGAGCTGCAACCTGCACAAAACCCAACATGCTACCAAGAAACCAGAGTGGGCGTGATCGTGATCGCTGCTGTTGTGCGAATCGGAACTAATGACGTTGGTACAACTGGAGTGACTTTGGTGTAAAACTGGTTTGGAAGAAAAATCAGGGATAGGAAAGTAAACCCATGTGGGGTACCCTCAACTCCAGCACACTCCCTGGATGGCTGTCACTGAAACCCGGGATAGACCCGGCCTGAGCTATTGAACTCAGTGCTGCAAGCCATCAGATGTCCAAGTGGATGCACAGACATCTCATCAAAGGCTCGAAATCAAGATGTGCCACACAGGTTAATAACTTAAACCACATCAAAATAGTATTTGAAGCTGTACCACTGAAAAAATGCGTACCACAGGGACAGAACTGGCCAGAAAGCCTTGAGATTTGGTAATCATACGAACCGCTTATAAAACCCTCCTTCGGTGTGCTCCACCGCACTACACGCTCGATGCTCACTGGGGCAGGGGACGAGCTATGGAGCTGCAACACGACTCCCGCGACCTAACACGACGGAGGACAATTTTCAGGGGGGCAAACGGTGCCAAGGAATAGCAGCACCAGTGACCTTGGCAGCTCTGGCACAGGCACCGCTGCCTCCTCGCACCGCTCCCTGACACTCATTGCTACCTGAGCTCCTCCCGTCATCTTCCCACCTCGCTTCAAAATACAATTTCAAAACTTTTTCAGCTAGACAGGCTAAACCCAGGATGTAGATTTTCCAATTAGTCTCTGTTTAAACATCTGTTGGTAGAGTGCATTTAACATTAGTTATTTGAGCAAAGCGCAATTTGATTAGGCTGTCTGAAACGGAGCCAAAGTCTGCAAAATAATAGCTCAATTAAATTTTGTTTTGCTTTCATTTGTCTTAGACTTTCCTGAGTGTGATACAGTTGCATATAATCAAGTAAACTAATTCCTTTCAAAATGAGAGATTTCGGTGCCTTTTCCATCTCCCCTCGAAGTTTATTTAATAATCTCTTCCATCTCCTCCACGTTTCATCGAACTTCATCCTGACACAAAGTACAATTCTTTCTTGTGCCTTCAGTCTACTTTAATTTTCTAGGCTTTCAGTGACTTGAGATTATGCGCCATTCATGTTACACCTTAAACAGATTAGTAATTTATAAAGGGCAGATTACACTTATCAGGAAAATAAAAACATTTCAGCAACGCAACAGCCTTTCCTTTGCACACGCCACAAGGTATTTTGCCAACCTGACGACACAGCTGTAAAACTGTCAAGCTCCGAAGCCACATCCAAGCGGCATTTCCAATTGTTTCCCTGGGTTTAGTTTCTCCTTATTCTGTTATGTTGCACTTGTTGCCCTGAAACTTCAATATTAGCTCTAGAGATTTAAACACATGAGGCAAACAGCTGCTCTCCTCCGCTCCAGCAAGCTACATCAAAATGCCTCCTCTTTCTCTCTTGCCTTTTTTTTTTTTTCTTTCTTTTTAAACAAATTGCTGTAACTCAAGTATTTCTGGCAAAGTCGATGGTATCAGGGCAGAATTCTGCTCTGTGATCATCGCTGCCGACTCCTCCAGCGCATACTCCTCTCGGTCGGTGCACGAGGAGCACCAGAGCTTCCCCATGCTGACTAAAGAAACTTTGCCTTGAGGATTAGAAAGAAAAAGATATAAAACAGTCACAGAGACTTCGCTGCTATGTAGATGTGTATACGATTTAAATTTAAACATCAAACATTTAAACATTCCCTTCTTTCACACTTCGGTTAAATGGAAAAAAAAGCAGGCACTTTTTGAGAGCAGAGATTTCTTTTATAGGAGGAGATTTTTGATACACAGTATTTTTCCTTTAGTGTTTTTTTTTTTTTTCTTTTTAACGTATTTGTTGCAAAGTGTGAACACAAAGGGACAAGCTGAAATAGGTATCTGGCAGGCTCTTCCCCAGCGCGTGCTGCTGGAAGCCACAAGCACTGCTGCAGTTGTTGGAAATGTGGTGAGGGACTCCTCCAGCACCGGTCCCGTTCTGCCCTGCCATGGGCAGCACTTTAAACCCCCCCACAACACAACAACCTTAAAAATTAGCGGCAGCTCAAGGCCGTGGAAGTTCAAAATGGGATACGTCCTATTTAAAATGTAGAGAGCTACTAAATATGACAACCATCTGATGTATGAAAATTATTCACAACCAAAAACAGACAGTCTGGAAATAGCTGGGATGACTTCATTTAGACAGAATTACCCAAATCTGTTTCTAATATACACAGTACACATAATAAATTTTTACAATATGACAAGGAAAACAAACTTAATAAAAGTTCCTGATCTTTCGTTACACAAGCAAGCTATAGCCACGCTATGTTTATAATATTTTGCCCGTGATATCACAGCTAAGTAACAAAAGCTAAGCAACACAAAAACCAGTTGCTAGGTACGACTTCACCTCGTGACTCCCGTAACGGCACCGCCGCGCGCATCGCCCCTGCGCGCCGCCGTCCCCAGCCTACATCCCGCGCGCGACAAGTACTCGCCGTGTCGCTTCTGACTAATGGTTTCCTTCTCTCCTTCTCCCAGGCACCCTTTGACTTGGGAAGCTGCGGATCGCGATGACGAGAGTTTGTTTTTTTTCCAACTGCACCAGGACCCGTCTGAACGGTAAGAGATTTCTAGCCTGTTTCCTTCACTCCTGGTTATTTGACAAGTGCTTGAAAACCCTGTTATAAACAATCTCTGTAGGAAAACAGATGATGTCTTACGATCACAGAAGGTAATTTTTTCAAGAACCCAACTTTTTGAGCATTTCCCAGATGCACCGCGTCAATCTTCCTGCGTCTGACTATCTCAGCTGGTTCCCCAGCCCGGGCGTTGAGCCAGGCGGGCCGGACTGCCCCTCATCGTCACTTCTGTTCGATGGCACTTGCACCCACTGCTGTTATTCCAGGCTTCAGGAGATTTTCTAACCACTGGACGGGCTCCAGCGCCGCGCACTAATAAGTTGCAGATTGCAGCGCTCTAAGTGCGTGTGTGCAGGCGTGTGTCAGAGCAGGGCCACGGTCTGGAGGGGGGGGGGGGGGCGGGGAACAGTAGTTCAAAAATGCTGCCTACTCAAATTGACAGAAAAGTGACCCCTGCACTTCATCAGAAATTCCTGCAGACTGACAAAATAAAGGAGTTTGCTTTTATCACACACAGTAAGACTCATATGGAAAAATGGAAACACTACATCACTCGACCTCAGGTTGCCCCCTTTTCAACCACAGATGAATATTATGTATAAAAATTGTAAATCAATTTGAGATGTATTAAAGGAGATTCTCTTTTTTCTGTATTAAAGGTAATACCTTTTAATCTCTAGATTTATTTTGTAACGTCAAGTAAATGAGAAAGACTTAATTTCCGCAACTGAATTTTGTTACTCCTCGGTCTATGCAGCATCTCTGCACGGCGTTCACAGAATTTCCTACCCTTCGCTTGCGTCGGGAAATAATGAGCAAGCATCACTTCCCCAGCACTGAGTCACAAATATTTGCCTACATTAACAGAGCATTAAAAGCCATTTTAAACAACTTGAAGGGAACTGTGCTAGCCTTTGAACTGTGATTCACTACTCGGAGAAATTAAGAAACTTTTCCTCTTCTGAAGGCAAAAATCAGCTGCCGCAACCTCCTTGTAATTAGGTCCTAGAGCAGCCTTTCCTCTTACAGATCCCTACACAATAGATTTCTTTGCTTAATGAAACTGCTTCTGAAATTTTCCTGCACTCGGTGTTGGGTACTTTGAAATTTCAATCTTTTCACATCCTTGAACTCTCATCAACATTTTTTTCCAGACTGTGTCAATAAAATTGATTACTTGCAGTTCTGAACTCTGTTCTGCACATGGAAATAAAACAATTTGTTTTAAAGTATTTTCTGAAGAAAGCAGAACTTGGCAATCATATCTACAAGATCAAAAAAAAAAAAAAAAAGAGAGAAAAAAAAAAAGGGATGAACCAACCAAGCAAGCCTTCCCCACAAGAAGCAAACCAAAAAGAAACCTCTCCAGCAAACAAAAGAGAAGCAACGTCCTGATTTTATCACGGCAGCAACGCGAGCTAGATTCCTGACGTACACATCATCAACCTCAGCGCTGTTCTCCTGATTGATATATCTCCCTGTCGGGTATGAACCATCTTTTCGGATCATTAATACGCTCATTAATTTGTTATCAATGCTGGCGGGCTGTACTTGCACTGCTCCGTCCCGCGTCTCGACAGCGCTGGTGCAAGCACGTAGGGAAGGACCCCTGGCTCCCCGGCTGTCGAGATGCCTCATACCTACAACCAATCTGTTGCTTTTACAAGTTTAATCTCGGTATTAAGGAGCTGATTGTGGAACCATGTCGCTACAACATCTTCAACCCAGCTGTACATCACACAAACCACGATAGGAGGGGGCAGTCTCCCATGATTCCTAGCAGCAGTGCATACCTTTAACTCCCTGATCTGTAATACTACAAAATACCGCTCTCATTTCTTCCCAAGCACAAGTGGACTACCAGCAAGGGTCCAACAGTGTTATTCCTAATTACCTTTTTTTCACTCTTGATCCTGTGGCGCTCATAATTAGTTACCTGGGGCTGCAATCCAATTTGAAGTGATGACAAGAAAGTGATCCATGAAAAAGTAATAAGTTAAATCCAATTTCAGCCTTCCTCTAATTAAATGCACATGGAACTAATGACTCAAACCCTACCATTTCAGTGATAATGGTAATTAGCGAGGTGGGAGTCACTCTCTTTTTTCAACACTGTAGGTGTAAACCACAAGGTAAAATGGCAGGAGCACTCTTAATTACATGTGTCATTTTGTCAGCAATTTACACATTTCTGACCAGTCAGGAAGGTTTCATTTGTTTTCTCCTTCCCTGAGGTGGGTAACACACGGCTGGACTCGGGCACAGCCAGCCCCACGGCCAACCCGGTCAGAAATCACATTTTTTTTAGAAAAACTGCTCTCTAAGTGTTTCCTATCAAAGCAGAAAACCTGCTAGGAAACTGTACTCGGGGTGCTCTAAGAAGACACAGGGCTGGAACTGAGGGATCCTGGCTTCTACTTTCAGTTTTGCCCCTCAGGCCCAACTCCTTGGGAACACGCAGATGCCCAACGCGCAGATACTCCGTCGGGAGCCGCGCAGCTCAGCGCCACCGATGGTCTGCAGCTCTCTGACCTTGGGCGAGTCACTTACCATCTCCCTGCCGGGGTTTACACGGCTGTGAAATGAGAACAATCCTATTTGCTGACAGTACCTCACACTGCCAGCTCTCCCAATATATTGGTGTTTTCCTAGAAGCCACGTTTTTTTGGAATCGTGTAATTACAGGACAATCGTGGAGTTCTTTCAAGAAAAACAACTGCATATGTCACCTTCCTGCTCAGTCTGAAAAGTTGGAAAAACTAAATACTAAAGGCTTTTAAAAAATATAAAAGGGCAGCAAAAAAAAGGCCCACAGGTTTCACTGAAAGAAAAAAACCTTTAGTATCAAGATTTTCAAGCTGATCGTGTAATTTTGAGGACCTGACTCAGATTTTGTTCTGCTTGTGGGGTGGATGACATTTGCACTTCACAGGCGTATTCCAAGAACGGAGTAACACCCACAACAGGGCTTATAGGGATGAAAACCAAAAGAGCTATGGGTCCTTTGGAATAACCAACAAAACTCAACCTGGCTTTTATTTTCAAAATCAAAAAGAAAAAAAAAAAAGAACTATTCAAGGGAAATTTTCATAGGTGACCTCTTCAAATCATGCAGTGAAACACTGACCCAACTAGAATTGGTGGCAAAATTCCCACTGGCTTGACCGAGGTCAAATTCCGATCAACTCGTGTGTTGAAGGGCGAAACAGAGAGATACTCATACAAACAGAACAAACAGACTTGCAACAGTCTCTGCTGAGACGTAATTTCTCTACCAGTTGTAAATTTACCACCATGTGAAAAAGGTCCATTGCATGTAAAACCCGTGACTACATAATGTGCTGGCACTCGCGTGTTCCAAGCGAAACAGAGATTACCCTTCCCTTCACCTTTCAGTGTTTATTACGTTGCTGAGCTAACGATTTCTGATTTCATAAAAAACAACAATAATTGCCCCCAACACCAAGCGACAGCGATTCCTTCCTCTTGCCCCGTTCTATTTCTCAAATACTTGAAAGAAATACTAAGATAGTACAGCATGCAAATGAAATTCTACAAAAGCCCAGCTCTGAAAAGCAGCGGTGTGCACAGGCGAGGACAGCTCTGTCCTCTCAGCCTCCCCCAGTCTCACCCCGAAAATCTAAACCAAACCCAAATTCTTTTCTTGGCTGTGACTTAAAGGGACGATTTATCTTCTGCTGCGTCAACCGAAAACAAAAGTTTCCATCTTCGTAATTTCACTGTGTCTTCCCTCCCAAGACGTGCAGGTTAACGACCACACAACAAATCTCGCTTCACCACATACAAAAGCGATGGCTTTCAATGGCAAGATACTGACTTGGACATCCTAACGCTGTTTTCGGCCCGGTATCCAACTCTCAGCTCAGTGCAACACACAACATCTACGTCTTAAAAAAAAAAAAAAAAATTGTATTTTTAGTATTGCCAAAACACACATGCACTTTTACTTTCTCGGGAGAAAATGTGTCTCTTGATTTGTTTCCAACCTGCGTGCTCTTGCCAGCAACTAAAATGCCTGAAGAACCAAAATGAATAATCGTTAAGAGCATCAGCAATTAAAGCTGCAAATTTTAATCAATACATCTATTAATACATAGATATATTTATCTTGGCCAGGAAAAACATGCACAGTTTCAAAATCCTAAGCATACCTGGCCTGTTAAATTATTTGTTTCACAGACTCAAGGAAATCCAACGTCTGTGGCAAATATATTATCAAACGTGCTTTAGCCTTTTTTTCACTTCCAGTAATTTTTGTGGGGTTGATATTTTTTATATTCTTTTCCCAACTGCTGGTTACTAAATCCATTCCTTAACTTTCAATTTTCTTTTGTTTGTGTCATCAGGCTGTGAAACCAGAGGTCACTGCCAAATATAAAGCACGGCAGTGCGAGATAGGCTCAAAATGTGAGTCATTGTGTATTTGGGGATTTATTTTTTTTCAGCTATCAGCAGAGCACATCTCCACTCCCGTGTCCAAGTTCTTTTACACTACGTATCTCAAAATTTGCTAAAAGCAAGTCCCCGGGTAGAGTTATCAAGGTCAAGAGACCCCCAAAGACATCGCTGGGGTCTGTTGTTGTGTAGACGCTACTGAAGGCACCGTGCCCCTGAGCAGCCACGGGATGCCGGGCTGTACTGGAGTGCCGTGGCTATTTGATCAGTGTCTAAAGAAGGAATATAGGAAATTATCCACGAGGCGGTAACAGATTAGCTACACAGCGTAGGCTAGATTAATTTTCCGCATCTCTTTGTGGCGGTGGGGTTTACATGACAGAGCCTGCCAGCCAGCACTGAAGTGCTGAGCCGAGACGGAGCGAGCTCTTCCAGCCCTGAGCGGGACCGCGCCAGCCTCCCCTCCCCGGGCAGGCAGGACCACGGAGCATCTCGTTAGGAGAACCGGCATCCCTTGTCCCCCCGTTCCATGCCAACACAGCTCCCTAGCACCCGCGTTAGGGAGGTTTTCGCCAGCGTCCTCGCCAAGCGCAGCGCAGACAAGCAATGCCTATGGCATCCTTGTTATGCACCAAGCCTGTCTGTCGGAAAAAACCCAGGTAACTGCTAACTGCTGTGGCTATCCAGTGAGGCATCTATATTTATAAACTAAGTGCAAAGATGACTCGGTTCATTATTTAAGCAAACTTGTCGAAAACGGGCACGTTTCCACCACCCTCGACATTTCTTCTACACACTGTCAGCAACGGGTATTGCCTCGTCAGCGCGGCGCCATCCACTTCAGGGGGTGTGGGTGCTCGCGTGGGTGCAGCTGTACTCCGAAATCCTACCCCCAGCGCCACCATTTCCTTTCAGCCACAGATTTTCATTGCAGGGATGCGCTCAGGGTCTGCTACATTCAAGAGGACTTCCAGTACGTTTAAGACCGCAAAAGCACCAGGAGTGAGAAGGGGAAGGAAAAAAAAAAAAAAGACTGGGCAGTCATTTGAATCAGTGAGTGACAGCCCGGGCCAGCGCTCTGTATACATTAATAAATTAGAATTTTAATTGTGTCTCTGACTGCAGGAGCTGCTCTAGTACTTTAATACGTACCAACAATTGGCTATGTTATGGAATCCGCGATGTGGCCTTCACTGTTGACCTCTGCAACACAATTCCCAGTCTGACTACGGAAACTGTTTGGTTTGATCCTTTCAACTTATTTGAATCCTGACAAATAAGCTCACAGCTGAAAGGTCAACACAGTCATATTTCATCCTCTGGAGCTATTCTTAAGACATCTGCACAACAAAGCACTTCTTTTAGTACCTGACACTGGACCGAGCCAGCACAATCTCTCATTAAAAATGTCCCCAGTGGAAGAGTCTATTAAAAGGCATATGGATCAGCTATGGATTTACCAAATAAAATATTTTTGAAAGCATGAATGTAACGCTTTGGATTACGGCACTCTACGCTGCCAATAAAACGTATATTTGCCCAATGACAAAACGCTTCATACTTTCCAAAAGAATAATAGCTCAGCTATAAAGTGCGAGGTGTTGTCCAGCAGCCTGAGCACAGGGGTAGGAGCCAGGAACTCATGAATCTTAATCCTACCTCTAAAACCAATTCCCTCTGTGATCCTAAGCAAGTCACTTAACCTGCTTCCCTCAGTTCCCCAGCCCAGAACTGGGATAATGCTACTTACTTATCAGACTTTCCTTCTGGGGATGGTTTGGAGATTAGTATTTGCAAAATGCTTTGAAGATGAAATCACTACACAAAAGCTCGAAGTTGTCCACGCTGGGCCAAGGGCTGCAGTTAATAGCTATTCCTCGCTCAGGCAAAACTTCCCTTCAAGTCCCGGACAATTTGTTTGGGCAAGAACCGCAGGATCAGGTCCTCTCACTTCACCATCAAAGGCCTTTAGCGACACTGCCTTTACCTTCCGTATTCTACTACATATTTAAAGAGTCTAGGATCCGTATTTTTGGAGGAAAATAATCTGAAGCACATATAAAAGGCAAGAGAAGCAGCAATGCTGTCAGGGAACTCATGGTGATAGTATATCAAACTAAAAAAAAAAAAATTAGAAAGAGCAAAACAGACATGAGTTTGACAACGTGCTATGACAACAAGCGAAGGAAAAAAAAACCACGGAAAGAATTTGGGGCTATAGAGGCTGAAGCATCAGATAGAGAAGAGCGAGATAAGATAAATGTCCCAGCTACAGGGCTTTGTGCGACTGCAGCTGAACTGCTGTATTCAGTAACTTATTATCAAAAATACAGTGACACGCTGCAATTGCAGAGAGGGCAATAATAGAAGCAATAACCAGCTGCCAACCAGCAAAGCGGTCAAGGGTCTAAAAGTGCCAGTTTACGAAACACATAAAGAACTAGATACATATGATTTGCCAAAACTGGCAAGTACATGTTAGTATCTCAGATGTTTGAGGAGTGTGAACACGAGGCAAGGCAAGGGACTGACTCAGTATTTATACAAGCAGTATTACTTGGAGCAAGAGGATGGAATTAAAGTGGAAAGTTCCTGAGCGTGTGCTTTGTTATGGAAAACCGTCTGAAGGAAAATAATAGCGGTCCCACCACCACTTGGGATTTCTAACACCAGAATAGCAAAAAAAAAAAAGAAAAGGAAAATGTGATACATGACCTAATAGGTCTTTCTTGTCTTTAACTCCGGTGATTTATCCCGCAAGACTAGCAGAATGTACTCCAAAGCTGCATATGTGTGCATACCTCTTCCGTTTGGGAACGCTGTATTGGTTTTAGCTTTCTGAATTCATAACAGCACAAAGCCCAATAATATTTAGATTCTATTTCTGAAGATGTCCATAAATCAGCAGACAATAAAAGGGGAAAAAAACCACACCAATGATACGATATCCTAGTATTTCCCAATATCCTTGACACAGCAAATCAACGGTTTGAGTGAACACAGACTTCAAACAGAACAGCAATCAAACAGAAACGTTAATGCAAATCTCCTATGCGCAATGACACGGTAACAAAAGCTATGTCATTTTGTCATGATCCAACCCTACCAGATGCTAACAAAAGTACACGCTCACAATTTGTAAATACGCCCTGGGTGGGATTTTCAGGAGCACCGGTCCTCATGCCACAGTCCTCTGCGGACTTCACCGGGAGGAAGGTCCCGAAGGTCCCATCCCAACAGTCACAAGTAAGACGTATTTACTCAGCTTTTACAAGCCCCAGCCCCTCACCGGGGCACACGAGGTCCCCTTACCTGAAGGGCTGGCTGTTTGTCATTCCTCTTCGGAGACTTTAATCCACTAACTTGTTGCTGCTGTTGCTGCTGCTGCTGCTGCTGCAGTAGAAGCTGCCGTGCCACCTGGAGAGCCTGTGAGGAAAGAGGGTTGAAAATTGAGTTTACAGCAGACAGGGCATGGGGAGCTACACACACAGCAGAGGGTCAAGACATCACTTGTCATGGGGCACCACTCGACGCCAGAAGCGCCTCCACCGAGGGACACAGTGGCTTCCACAAAAAAAACGACTCGGCACTTGCATGCACTGGGGAGGTATCCCACTGCTGGATTCCCATTTTGACTGTGGAGAGAAACAGCAGCAGCTGATGTTCATCTGCTGGGACCCTCAGTAACTGCAGGACTCCCAGTGGTGAGCACCATAGGGCTATTTTTACCCCTGGCCTGGAGCAGCTCATACCCCGCTTTGCTACAGGGCAGGCTCACGTGCTAATGGCTTACACGTCCCTCTTCTCCAGCAGGTCAGGTCTGGTTTACAGAAGAGGGCAGTCCTGTATCACTGCTCTCCTGAGTGCCGGAGAAAGTCAGGGAAGTTTCTGGAAGGCTATGGCAGGCGGAAGAGGAGAGCCAGTGGCAGGCGGAGCCATGCTGAGTCCCCTGAGATACCATGCTGAAGGCTGAGGAACCCGCAAGGACTTGGAGCGAGTGTAACGAAACGCAGGGACAGCATCTCACACCCCCGCAGTCACAAAGAGCTTGTGAGGGACCAGCGGCAGGCACTCGGCCGGGAGGGAGCAGAGCAGTGGAGGGACAGCACAGCCTTACTACAGGATGGAGGGGCAAGGAACACGATCCTGAAAGTGCGAGCAGAGCATCCCGTGGTGGGGAATTATTGCAAGGTCTTGTGCAAAGTGAGGGAAAAGCACCCCCGGACACTGAAGCCAGTTGCTCTGCGGGGCCAGATTTCTCCATCGAGTGGAGAAAAGAAAGCAAGAGGAGATAAAACACTGAAGAAAGCAGCCCAAGGAGCAAGTCCCTGCCCTGGCTCCCTCCTGTCCCTCTAGCCAGGGGACCACAAGGATGAGGCTGATGCCTGCAAGACCGGCTGAGGCTGCGCTGGTGAGACCCGAGCCCGCTGCTCCCAGAGGATTCACCAGCACCGGACTCGGGCTTTCTTGGTCTCCTTGGAGACGTTCAGTACATGTGTAGGTGGAAAAGTGGGAAGGCTGAAGACTTCATTAATGTAAAACAAGAAAAATAGTCCCTTTGCAAGATGCCTACACAGAAGGAGGGAAAAAGCCTTCCCCACTCCTACTGTGTATGCTCTCTAAGTGATTTAATTAATACCTATTTAATTAAGGAGTCAGATACGCTTCGGGTTTCACTTGCTTCTCCAAGTCGCAAAGTGTTTCATCTCAGCGCAGAACTGCTGAGAAAGGTTTGACACCGAGGACAGCAAACTTGGATCTGCCACCCCCGCGTAAACCCTTATTATTTTACGGCCTAGACCCATCTTTTTACTTTTGAAGGGACATTCAGCCACTCAGGAGCTGAAGAACCACTGCTGCTGGCCAGCACACCAGGACAAGCAGGGAGGAGAGACCTTAGCACGCTCTGGCAACGAGCCCTCCTTTCCAACTTAATAACAAGTCTCCACTGGATCAGAAAAACTCTTTAAGGGTGGATGCGATTTCCAACCGAGCTTGGCGTGACGAAGGTAAAAATCAGATTTTGCATTTAAAGCTGGTCGGAGCTCAGCGCGCCTGCAGCATCTCTGAAACCATCCACGTCCCGATGAGGAGCTGCAGGGCACGGGCACACACCAAGGTGGGCGAGCATCTGTGCTCCCACGCACACAGCCACCCCCTAGCATCAAGAACCACAAGACCCTACAGCCTACCAATTAATACAATGCAACAAAGGAAACCTTTATGCAGAAAGTGCTAAGTATGGTTAAAAAAATGTTATTTTTATTGAATTAGCTTATTTAGCTGTTAAAGCATCTTCAAGGGTGGGCAGAGGCAGCAGAAATAAAACCTACAAGACTTATGGGGATGGGCAACAAATACTCACCTACTTAACAGGGGTGTTGTATGGCTTATTTAATTAATGAATACTTGTAAAGCACTCTGAGTTGCTCAGACAAGAAGCGCTATACAGTACAAGCGCAACATATTATTATATATTATTAAGACTGGCTCTGCAGAAGAATAATTCCAGGTAAATGTGCAATCAAATGATCATTTTAGTTCCCAGTAATTAGATTCAATAGGCCAAAAAAAACACAGAAGCTTTTCTTTAATCATACGCTAAACAATCCGAACATCCCTAACCTTTCAAGCTACAGCCTTTTTGAATAAAACATCATCAACTTATAGATATTATTCCAAAAAGAACCAGTCACCATATGTGTTGTCTCTTTGAAATACAGTTGCTATAGCAGACCCTGCATGCATTTCATGTGATATGATCATATTCTATCCGTTCTGGCAGCTGAGAGGTTGCACAACTAAAATTGGCTGCCAGAAATTTTTGAAGATTCCCAGAACAAGTAGCCGTGCAAGAAATGCCTGCTTTCCACTTGAGCTGGCTGCGAAGCTCTGCCGCTCGGCAGCATGGCCGCTGCCACCACCAGCCCTTAGCACGGCCGACCCCACGCCGAGCAAGATCTCTGCCCTCGGGGCCGGGCTCCAACGGCAAAGCTCTGATGGAGCCAAGTCAGAGCTCCGTCCCCCAGCCAGCCCCACCCACACAGCACCCACAACCCTGCACACCCAGGCTCCCCGCTGCAGGTGACATCCACACCTCCCCGCTCCATGTCCGCCTGGCGTTCGTCCTGGCGCAGGACCTGGTGGGACCAGGGATGGTGAGAGGGAGGGACCAGCACAGAGCGTGGAGCAGGGCGGGAAAGAAAGGCAAGTCCAGAGGAGGCCACGAAGATGCTCAGAGGGCTGGAGCACCTCTCCTATGACGAAAGGCTGCGGGAATTGGGCTTGTTCAGCCTGGAGAAGAGAAGGCTCCGGGGAGACCTCATTGCAGCTTTCCAGTACCTGAAGGGGCTACAAGGGTGCTGGGAGAGGACTTTTTACAAGGGCCTGTAGTGACAGGACAAGGGGTAACGGGTTTAAACTGAAAGTGGGGAGATTTAGATTAGATATCAGGAAGAAGTTCTTCCCGGAGAGGGTGGCGAGGCACTGGGACAGGTTGCCCAGAGAAGCTGTGGATGCCCCATCCCTGGATGTCTTCAAGGCCAGGCTGGATGAGGCTTTGAGCAACCTGGTCTAGTGGAAGGGGTCCCTGCCCATGGCAGGGGGGGTGGAACTAGATGATCTTTAAGGTTCCTTCCAACCCAAACCATTCTGTGATTCTATGATTTTATGAAAGTATTAAGAAGAGAGTAGCGAATGAGTTGACTGGAGGGACCATCATGGATACAAGGAACTGGGATGGACAGGAACAGTGAAGGGAAAAAGACAGAGGGGCAGGCGAGATGGTGGGAAGCTGACAGCTCAGGGGATTCAGCTTGAAATGGCATTTCCCATGTCTCTGCTCTCAAGATTTCACTCTTATGCTTATAAATAACTGACAGCAATAAAAGCTGAGCATCAGATGAGCTTGGGTTTAAGATGTGGAAGGTCGTTTATAGCTCAGATCTGGTTCTTACTGAACATCTGCATCAAGTAGCTCCTGTGCCCTTGATGGCACCGTGAACCCAGGGATACTAAGTCCCTTTGCCTTTCTACATTTCCCTGCTCGGCCTTTCCTCCCTCCCGCCTTGGACCAAGCACTACCCCGGCATCCCAAAGTCTCAGCCACACTCCTTACACACGATGGGATGTGTAGGAGACGGCTAGCTCAGCGCGGGAAGCACCAGCCCTCTTCCCTCTTACACACACGCTATTTCAAGTCCATTTGGAGCACCCTCGTGACATTAACTGGCTGATGCGGGTTCAAGCGTGGTGAACACCTGCCCTCATTATGCTGGCACATCCCGTTTAATCCAAGCCGACAGGCACCACACCTCTACCCCTTCTCTGCATCAACCGCTCCCGCGTAGAGCCCACCGGTGGATGCCAGCGTGGGAGCCGGGCTGGGGCTGCCGATGCTGCGCAGCGCTGGAGCGAGGATAGACAGGGAAATTAATTTGAGAGTGAAGTCAGTCCCACAACCTTCATCAGCACGGAGATTCACAAGCAGGCCTGTACATTAATAAAGCTTCCTGTGGGAGTAGATGTTGCCTTTGATTTGCATGTGAATTCAATGCTAGTGAGAAGTGCCAGACTGTCAGACATGGAGACCAAAGTCTCTTATCTTTCCAAAAGCTTCTGTAGCAGTTTCCCCACATTTCCTTAATCATCTGCCTTGTCCTCAACTTACTGAACAGGCAGTAGAGAGTAAAGCTGGACTCAGTTCAACTCCTGCTGCTGCCAAGTCCTGAAACAAGGGTGCCAGGACTGTTTACTGCTAGCCAACAGCTCTGCTAACGTGGCCCTCTCCTCACGAGCGGGTGCTCTGACATCTCCAAGTTCTTTTCACACATTCCTCCCCACTGTCATAGTTACATCCTAAATCTCCGCCACGTGCTTGCACTTCTGCAAGTGAACAACTGCCGGGGGCCGCAGTAAACCCGCTTGGTTTGTGCATCCAGGCAACTGAGTTCTCCTTCACGGGACTGGCAGGTAAAGATGCCAAGAGTCCCCAAACCACAGAGGTGCTTCAGATACCTGGGACCGTGACTACCAGCAGCCGTGTTACATGCTGCCTATCTGCGCTGATCCGAAAGCCTGAGAGCCTGGTCAGGGTTGCTTGGGAGAACCAGACCCCACCGCCAATCCTGGCCTCCAGCAGCTCATCACACAGCATCAGCCATCGTCCTCCTCTCCACACTGAAATACAAATAGGAAATCTTCCCTCTCACTGAACAAAGGGAAAGAAAAGCATCACCTAGCAGGCGCATCTTCCGCGTGCCCCGGTTTTCGGTCACTATCAACAGGGATTTGAACAGACGACATCAGTAAAAGGCTCAGTACCAACCGAGTCATCTTGATTCTGCCTGGCACTACACCAAAATGCAAGATACAGTAAATGAACACCCGAGCTATTTTCTTATCCATTAGGAAATCACCCAGAGATAAGGAGATTTTCTGGAAGAAAACAGAGACCAGTAAAAAGGCAACTGAAACGCTGCACTTAGAGACACTGCACAAACCTGGGATGGGATTTGGGAGCCAATAATGAATGACACCTAACCCAGGAAAATAATTGAACAGCACATTCACCGTGAGATGAATCAAGCTGGTTTCATTCAAAAATGCCACCGAACAAGTGGGAAGCCACACTGAAAACCCCCCTCCCTGTTCTTCGGGAAGTGGCAACCATTTGATGTGTCCCAGCTAGTTAAGCACTGGGAGGAGAGCACGCATCGGAGATGACCAAGACAATCTCACTGCAAGACAGACAGAACGTGACTTGTTTGCCCAGCTGTTGTTTGCCCAGAACATCCGGCGCTGTTATCACCCGCGGTACTGCTGTAATTCGACGTTCTCTCATTGAGCAAGCAGCTCAGTGTCTCAGTTTCACCACCCTCTTCGGGCAAGCTCTCCTCGAAGGGTAAAACCGTAGCCCTGCTTCTGACTTCATGTGGTTAGAAACTCCTGGGTTGGGAAGGGGCTGGGGAAGGGAAATGCATTGGAAAAAGAGGGTAGAACTTTAAAAATAGAAATGCTGCTTAAATGCCATATCCTTGCTTACAGTATTAGTACATAAGGAAAACAGTAACAAGATCCTGTCCTATGGAGCCTCTTGCTAACTTGTTCCACCGCTGCAGCCAGTCGTACAAGGCAGCAACTCTCCAACTGTTTTTCCATCAGCCTGTTTCTATTGAAGAAAAAGCGCTCCAGCTCTTCCCTGCCCACCTGCTCAAACCGATATTAGTATCAATCAGCTATTAATGACACAGGAAGACCTACAGCTGTAACAGGCCCGACTCTGGCGCCAGAAGAAACTTGTTTCCGCACCAGAGGTTTATCAGGCATGGAAAGACTGACCCAGGGAACTGCAGGATGTATGGAGGGGTAGGTATGTTGGAGGGTGGGGAGACGAGCAACAGACATGAGGATGCAAAAGAAACCGGCGTCCTGTCTGACTGCCAATTCCCGGGGCAGTTGCGCAGTAATCAGCTGCCTTCGAAATGGAGAAGCGTGCACACAGAAGTTGCAAGGAGGGCACAAAACAAAATCCCATGTGCTTTTACAGATTCCAAAGGATTTTGGGCTTTTCCAGGTGGACAAAGCTGCCCATCAAGGAAAGCAACTTGAGAAAGGAGGAAGGAAGCGTTCCCAGAAATCAGAGATGGTCCCACGGCCATCTGAAGTGTCCAAGCAGTAAATCTGGAAAGTCACTCCCCAGCCAACATTATCATCTGTCCGTTATTTCAGTTATGGTCATTAAAAAGCAAAACACAACACAACAAGCAGAGGGAGATGAGACAGAAGATATTTTAGGGGAAAATCTATCCTTGGAAAAAAATATAATGCTACCCCAGTCCCAGGCTCCCCAAGCGAGACCTCCTGTGTTGACCTCTGAGCAGCAGCAGACGGACGGCTCCTCACACGGCTCAGATGGCCGCTGAGCTCTCCCCCCGGTACTCGAGGCGAAGCATGGCTTTGCAGCATCAGGCATGCACATCTCCCACCATCTGTATCCCCCCCGGTTTCACAACGGCACAGAGGGACCACCCGGCCAGCAGCCTCTCCCGGCGGAGTGGCCCACCTCTCAGAAGGGTTTCTTGCTTCCATTTAGTCTCGCAAGGCAAGTACCTTTGTTTCTCCTGGGTGGGACGAGGGGGGATTTAGACTCAGGCAGCAATTTCTCTTCTTTCTCAGCTCCCATCTGTCCTCACACCCCGCTCCACTCCACAGCTGCTCCCAGCAGAGCGGCAAGATGCAGCTCCCAAGCTCGGAAGCCCGGATGCACCCGAGCTTCGGAGCTGCTTCGTGTCTCTCCCACTCCTGCCTCCTCCTATCTCCTTCTCCTGTGACACCCTCTTCTCCTGGAGCAGCAGATGTAGAGGAGCGGTGGTAGGAGGCAGACACGTTGGAGGGGAGCCCTGCTGCAGCTCTCCTCCGACACGCCGAGGAGCCGCGCAACGTATGGAAACTGGTGAGGAGCAGAGCAATATGCAAAAAGGGGAGAAAATAAAAAATAGTGCAAAGCGACAGCAGTGGGTAGTGCTGTTCCTCTGGGAGGAACAGAACAGGGGGAGGTGAGAAGAACCAACTAGAGAGAATAGGAAAGGAACCAAAATGAAGAGGAGGAATAAAATGTAGAAGATGCAAAAAAGAGAAGCAGATGTTCTTGCAGCACTTACTCCCTTTGACACTCATACCCAGCTCTTTCGTCTTCCTCCAGAACTGGGAAACGAGCTGCTATGTGCTCCCTCCCCGTTCCCACCATCCTGACCCTCTGTGCCACACATCAGAACGAGCCAAGGCCAAGAGCCCCAGCGCTGCTCCTGGCACCACAGTGGGGAAGAAGCCCGGGGATAACTACAGGCAGGACACGGGGCTCTGCTGCAGGACACGGCCAGGACCCAACATAGCCTGGTGAAGCCACCCTGCTGTCCAGCTTCCTCGCCAGCCTTGGATTCAAATCACCCCCATCCCCATCCTATCCTCTGTTTTCCTTGTTTCATTAAATAATCCTCTTCCATCTACCCTGGACCCAGCTCCACTCCACGGGTGCAGCAGAGGGATGCTGCGAGCCAGGGGAGATGCTGCTGGCTGGCTGTACCCAGCGCCTCGCTCAGCTGCAGCTCCTCTGCAAGGCTGGCTCCAGCCAAGGGGCTACCAGCCAGCTCGTCAGAGAGGAGAGCTTCAACAACAATCCTGTACTCAAATAAAATGATCAGCTGGCCCTGAAGGCTCTCCTTAAGATGCAGCAGACTGATCTAGCCAAGTGACTAATGGGTGATTCCCATGCTGGAAAAAGAGAAGGGACCTGGAGGTCCACATGTACAAACCCCAGCTCACATCCTGTTCCTGATGTGACAGGGGCAAGCTTGGAGCAAGGGAGCTGGCAATGTGCCTCACACTGAAGCATCTCCTAGAATAGTTCAGTTCTAAGGAAAGACGATGAGTCTTCATTTTTCTTCCAGCAGGCTTAGTTTCTTTCCTCTGGAATAGATCCTGGCTATCAGTTGAGGAGATCCCTCCAGAAAAAGACACTGGCAACAGAAACCCTTTCTTCCAAACCCACAGGGTAGAGCTGCCTGCATCCCAGCTCTCTTACACGTTATTCCTAAGGGTGCGGAGGCTCCTTTGCCGGCAGGAGGACGAGCGGACCCGATGCTCCTGCCCTGCCACCCCACACCCCATCCCACAGCAAGCAAGGTCCCTGACTGCACCCCAGCCCCACAGCAGCGAGGAGCCAGCCCCGTGCAGGAAGGCAATGGGGATTTACCTCCAAACCACATGATTTTAAGGCTGTAATTTATTCATGAATTCTACCAACCTGGGGGAAAAGGTGGCGGAGGAATTGTCCTCAAACACCCAGAGATGCGAGGGGGGTGGAAGGAGGCAGGCAGCGAGTGGCAGCAGGGTAAGGGGTCGCGCTCAGCAAACGCCAGAAACCCCTGAGCCTTGAACCAGCCACAACAGTGACAACGGCTACAAAAATCCCATTCTCGAGGCACACACAGAAGGCGGTTCCACTGTGAAAACACCTTCTGTCCCCTCTTTTAAAGACTCACAGTCAAAACTCATCAGAACCATTTAAAAAGCCTCTGGCAAAAAAGTTCCCAAACATTAAAAATGGCTCTCTTTATTTTGGCATGTCAAGATTCACAGCATGTAGCGGTCTGTACCAGCAAGAAAGGAGGGATGGGCCAACACATCCTGGTAGAACGAGAAAGGATACGAGTCTTGGCTCCCCACGCAAACTGAACCAGAACTGAACTATGTCTGAGCAAGGAAAAAAAATCTTATGGGATTTCCAGCTCGTTTCTGTAGGCTCGAGATCAGATTCTGAACTACTGTGTTTATCCAAAAGTGAACCAGACCTTTGAATATTTGGAGGACTATTCACTGCTGAGCCGCGTTTTTCTTGGATGTCAAGAGCACGAGAAGTTCTCATATTTTTAACAGAGAAGAAGGATAAGGTGGGGGGGACAAGGAAGAGTGCCTTTTTGTTGCTACAACATAAATACTACACCGCGCTTCCCTGTGTGGTCAACAAAACAGGGGAAGTATTTTAAGCTTGTTTTCCAAAACACTGTATGACAAACTTGTACTCGGAGGCCCATGAAATAAAGCCCCTGGATGCGCACCGTCGGACGCTCACTGCTGTTGGGTGAATGAAGGAAGCAAAGTGTTGGGACAGCCCAAAACATGGGAAGCTAATGCTGCAAATCACAGCTCTGCACTCCAAGCCTATGGCACAACCTCATTTAGAAGAGCTTCTAAAAACCTTAATTTTCAAAGGTTCTGGTAGAACAAGAATAGGCGAGGTTCAGACGGAGGCGACAAACATGATTAGAGGCCTCGGCAGCTAGGAGGAAAGATTGATAAGGGTGGGAGTGTTTGGTTTAGCGAGAGATGAGTAAGAGGGGAGATGATAAAAGTACACAAATTGTGACTCGGCCTGAGAAGGTACATCTGGTGCTATTTGCCATTTCTCATAATGCAAGAGAAAGGGGACATTGAATGAAGTCAGGAAGCAACAACAACCAAAAAAAAAATAAAGCACATAAAGGGATTTTTTTTTTTCCCTTTCTTAATACACAATTCATAATTACTCTCTGGAACTTACTGTCGCAAGGTATCACCAGTGCCAAGAGCAAGAGGAGGATGCAAAGGAAGGATTAGACACTCGCACAGAGACTAATGACAGCGTTTAGAGCTACCTTTGGAATGATAAAAATATAAATCAGGGTACAAATGTTTATGCTTCAGGGCATGAGACGACCTTTAATTGCAGGAGGCCAGGAGGAAACTTTCCCCCATGGACAGGTCCTCCAATGGTCCTTCCCAGGCTTCTGCCCAAGGACTACAGCCAGGGCTGGAGAGACCCCGTGTCTGATGGATGCAACCGTTCCTGCCTCTCTGCCTTCTCGGGTACCTCCACCCCACTGGCTGACCCCAAACCCCATTCACCAGCCCACCCCGAGCCACGTCGAGCCTCAGGGAGCCACCGGGCCCAGGGTGGCTGGCCACATCCCTCAGCCCCTGCCCATGTCACCTGGCCCCAGGCCGCTCATTTCCTCTTTCTTCTTCGCATCACAGTTAAGTTTCAGGTCCTTATTTCACCAGCCCTTCCTCTCCCTGCTATGACGACTGCCCCATTTTCCTCCCTCAAAACTAAACCAACTGCCACCCCTTCGGGCTCCCACCGACCCTCTGGAGCCGGAGGGCGAAGCACCCGTCCTCCTCCTCCCTGATCCCCCGGCGACACGCAGAACTGAACGCAACTTAAGAGATGTCGGGCACGTTTTCCATTTTTTGATCTGAAGCCGCTCCGCGGAGGGAAGCGACATCCCCGAGGAGGAGGAGGACCCTCCTGCCGATACGGCACCTGCGGGGCAGCGGCAGTCAGGCACTATTACGGACCACGGAGCTCATCAACGCGCTGGAACTGACATGCGATTCAGGGAGACAGAGAGAGATTTTGAAAGCAAGTCAGTCTATTAAATTTATACCTACCTGCACAATGTGAAACAAACCACATCTCAGTTTCCTTTCATGAACATGACAGTCTTAACTTGTTTCTTTTAATCCCATAAAAGCAGCTAAAGCATGCAACATGCGTCCCAGAGATGAGGCAAACCTGTATTTTACTTCCTGACAGTGATTTAGTTTACAGTTGGGTTTTTTTTCAGGGAAGATAATGAGCATTGTCCTAAGCTGGTATTACAAAGGAAACACTACACGCTACATGCTCGACACCTGGCATTTAAAAAAGAATCGCATCAACCGACACTGTCTGCAATGGACCAAATACAGCTGCAACCCCTCGCTCCACACAGACACCGGTATCGGCAAAAAAAAAGATCCCAGTAGCAGTCGCCAAGGATTCCTTGGGAAGTCCGCCTCTTCCACACATTCCAAGTGCCTCTCAGTCAGTCAGTCTGCCCCAAGCAGGACTGGGGAGCGGACCAGGGATGTGCTGAGGCAGAAATGACTACGTAATAAATCCAGCAAATCCAAAGGGGTGAAGCAGTAATCCATGGAAACGTTCCACACAAGGGGGGGTTTTAAGTGCCTTTAATTCCCAGCTGCAAACCCAACAAGCTGCCAGAAGGCGGAGACCATCGAACACAAGGGGTTAATGGCCTTGCTAAAGAAAATGATACACATAATTTCCTTTTATCATAAAACAATACGTTTATTATTTTCTGTGTATCTGTTAAAGGGCACGGCCTTCTGAGTGGAAAACAAAACACAGCTCGGTCACATGTTTATTTGCTTCAGCTACTCCCTTTCCCTTCTGATAAATAATCAAACATGCCATCCAGAAAAAACAAAACCAGTGAGCTGGGAAATTTGATGGTCATCAAATAGACCAAGATACCAAGAAAAGCAGCCCACTGTTCCCACAGTGAGTTTTCTGCCCCACACCTACACTAACATCAAAACAAAACACAGCTCGGTCACATGTTTATTTGCTTCAGCTACTCCCTTTCCCTTCTGATAAATAATCAAACATGCCATCCAGAAAAAACAAAACCAGTGAGCTGGGAAATTTGATGGTCATCAAATAGACCAAGATACCAAGAAAAGCAGCCCACTGTTCCCACAGTGAGTTTTCTGCCCCACACCTACACTAACATCTGAGTATTTTACTCTTTCCATTTTCCCCATGCAATTACTCCTACTGTTAAACAAATTGTCCTTAAGGCAGTTGCAAACACCATTTTTTTTTTCCCCTCTGCAAAGCAGAACAACTTCTGAACATTAAAAGGCCAGACTAGCAATATATTTTAAAAATATGTTTGTTGTACTTGCGGTTTGGCTGAACACACAGCTTGATTTCTCCCTCTCTCTCTCTTTTCTAGGAAGATGGGGGTTTACAGTTTAAAATTTTAAAGTGTATTTGGATCTCGGAGAAGCAGGAAAAGCCTTGAGGAGGATGGGTTTTCTCCACAGGGCAGGCAGCATATTTTCCATCTTCTCTTATGGTTCACACTACGTGAGCACCACAAAATGTTTACCCCCCAAAAAGTTACCTATTTCAGTGGACTTTTGAGGGGGGGGAGAAACAACCGAGGACGATCAAGTAGTTTTTTAAGTCACTTGAAGAGAGAGGGAGAAATCCAACGAATGTGTTGGAGCACGGATTACCCAGAGGATCTACGCTATCTTCCAACAACCCCTGAAGACCATTCATACAACAATCGTTAATACTGAAAAACTGCAGAGAAAATCCCTCACGTGAGAAGTTAACAACCATTACCCGGCGTGAGCACGCTTTCCCTTTCCTTTTGTAGTACCACGGGTCTAAACAATAGTAATATGAATGAGATAATATCCATGCTTGTCTCAGCAGCCTGATTTTTATTAGCATGAAATTGGTACAAATATTAGCAGGGCTGGATCGCAAGCGGTGCCAGAGCCACGACGCAAACAATGTGCGGAAAACAAAAAGCGACTCGGGCGGGTTTACATCTCTCCCTTTTGCTGCCCAGAACAGCGGCCACGTTTCCTTTTGGT
>NW_010240712.1:64459-74577 GCF_000690775.1 Eurypyga helias | reverse complement strand
AGCAGCCGGCGAGCAGCGGGGCCGGTGACACATGGCTACTCCCGCTCCAGAGGGACGTCGCAAGGCGACGGGCGCCCCAAAAGAGGACCTAATCCTCGCCGTGGTTCTCCGAAGCCTTTCCAAAAGACCCACCCCAGTTGTCAACACCGCAATAAACAACCTGACCCGGCTTCTTTTGCAAGAACCTAAGCAATTCCCCTCTCCCGCGCAGTGAGCTGGAAGTTCAGCCCTGCCTGCGCGCTCCTCTCCGAGCGCTCGCGGAGAAAACGAAGAGTTTAACCGAGTAAGCTCTTACTGTCTGCCTTTAGATTTCCGTCTTCGCACTGGAGTTGTGTTTCTGGCTGTTTCTGCGAAGCGGGGGCTGAAGAATGGTAAGAAGATGTTAGAATAAACAGGAAGTGCCGTGCAGCCGGAGCGCAGGCTGGAGGGAGCCGGCGCTGGAGCACTGCCCTTCGCCGGCAGCCCCCGGGTCTCTGCCTCCACGGTAGCAACCTCCGCTTTTCCTGAACGCCAAAGAAACCGCAAAGCATTCCTTCCCTAATTCTTCCCTTGCGAAGGGGCGAGATCGGCCGGGAGCTCGCAGGTAATCTCCAAGTTGGGTTTAGCACTACACCAGGCGCCAAAATCTGGCAGTTGTGCATTATTGAATTCCCCCCCCCGGCTCCCCATCTGTAAGCAGAAACATGCAGAACTAATTACGTCCTCAACTAGACCAAACAGCGGCAAAAAGCACACCTCGCTTCTGCATCTAAGCAAATTCGTATTCACAAGGAAGTTGAGCCAAGCTTGACTTTCCTACCCTCTACACGGCTGGAACTTGCTCTTAACCCGGCTTGTGAGGCTGGCCGGGCTTCAGAGCTACTTTCTCCAACTGCGTGAACCGAAATATAAACAACCACCCAAAAACGCAACTTGTCTCGGGCGCAGGACTTGCATCCAGCATCTCGGAAAGCGTGCCTCCAGCACTCCGGCAGAGGCTTTCCCTTCTTGGCCGTCTCCTTCCCCTCCCTAAACCAAACTACCTATTTAACTCAGATGACTAACTAGCCGTCTCCCCACCCAATTATCAAAGCCCTGTCTCCTGTCATATTGGTGACATGACACAGATATTGTCAAGAGAAAGTAAACTGGGGCTGGCACTCGAAGGCAGCTCGTGAAGAGATGAGCAGTCGAACAGCCATATTCAATAAAAAAGAGGAACAGGATTCCTTTAGAAAATGTATTGCTGTTGTGGCAACGTGCTGCTGCCGCTGAAGGGACTGATTTGTTATTTAGCATGTAGTCTCGGACTGTCTGTCATTCTGGGTGCTAATGCTCTGCTAAAATAACTCATTGGGAGCTGTCAGTGGGATGTTTACATAGGCCCCCAATCTTTTCTTCATACAAGGAAATTTTTTACTGGAATTCATCTTCTTTTGATCTCACATTCAAAGCAACAGCAGCTTGATAGACATGCAAGTCTGAAAGCAAATCCAGACGCTGAAGATAAACCGCCAGAGTATGACAGGCAGGAGCATCTAAAGCTTATAAAAATGAAGAGAACAGCATGTCGTCTGAGTATTACAATAGCAGAAATCAAGAGACATATTAGGTGGAACTGATCAGCCACAAAAACAGTTCAAAAGGCAGATCATAGAAACAGAAGACTAAGCTAGGGGAAAAAAAAAAATTGGAAAGATCTGCTTTACAGAGGCATCACCTCCTTTCTGAGCACCACAGCGTTTCCGCTCCGGCATGTAAACTTCAGGGAGAAAGAGGAGGAGGGCTGGTGCCTTCTACCACCTCAGCAGTTCTTACCTCCAACTCACCAATTAATGTGCCGAGTGTACATTTCAATTACGTGTTATTCAAAGAGACACAAAAATAGGACACGGTGCCACTTGTGTCTAAGCCCAGCCCTGCCGAACGCCGCAGGGATGGGGAATCTGCGCCTCTTCGTAGGGAACAGGGGAATCGCATCCCCCTCCCTACGCCACGCAAGAGGGGCCCAGGCCTCGGCCCCCGCCACCACTTCAGCTTCTGCATCTTTCACAGGGCTGAGTCTTGGGATGCTCCTGAGCTCTGCCTCCCCCACCGGTGCAGAAATGCTGGTTCAGAGGGGAATTTTATTTCAATTGAATTACATGTGCCACAGAGTCCGCAGATGCGTACCGACGACGGCGCTTGCCGGGAAACAATTGCTGAAACTTTCTCTAGAAACCCATACATTTTTAATTTTTCTTCCCCAAATAAGCTTCTTATTCTAATTGAAGTCAGCAAATATAATGAAAAAGTAATTCTCAAACAATTTTGTACTTAGAGCTGTTTGTTAACAAACACCGAACGAGCAGCAGCGTTAGGTTAAAGGGCAGCAGGATTCCACATTATAATTTAGCCTGCGGTTATTTCTGATTAAGAACACCCTCCGGGACAGCAAAGCGAGATCTTCTTTTGCAGCAGGCATAGCTTTTAAAATTAGCCTCTTCTGCATAATAAAACCAACAGGAAAACTGCAGATTTAAAACCGTATTAACCGATTTGAAGCAGTGCCATCAGTTTCTGCCTGGCTTTCTGCAAAACACCGTTCCCTGCCTCAGTCAAGTTACAAATGTAAAAATGCTTCCTGGATCCTGAAACTGTGGTAAGAAAGTCACCTTCTGTCATGCTTATGTAGCTATCTAATGTGCTAAAGGCTGATTATTTATCTTTAAACTGTACTAGTTTAATCTTTTAAGGTCACCACTAATCTGCTCCAACCTTTTAAAAAATAGCAGCTTTCAAGACTTACTGCTGGAATCACTAAACTCCACGCTGAATGTCATTGTAAGGGATACATTAGCCAGAGTGAGTGCAGTTTTACAATGTAAACACCAAATATAAACCCCCCACCTCAACGAGAAGAAAAATACGATCTCCACGCCAGGAGAAATGTCAGTAAATAAAGACCAACAGTGTACTATTTCACACAAAAACCGTTCCAAATCACGTCGCTCTCCCTCCCCCTCCCAGTGCAAAATTTGGGTATAATTTAAAGGATCATTAGGTGGTTCTTCTCTATCTTTCCCCTTTCGCAGCGGCAACTTCCCATGCCTGCCGCAAAGCCTCGGGACCGCATCTGGAAGTTGCTCCAAGCCCAAAAACCCCCTTCGCAGGTTATTTGTGTGCGCGTGCTGCACAGTGGCCCTTCCATAGTCTTTTTTTCTTTTCCCCTGAACTACTTCTGGACTTGAATGTCACAGTAGACCTTGAATGTGAAACGGCTTCAAGCTAATTGCTTTAATTGCTTGAAGATGTGCAGGCAGGTGAAACCCGATCCCCTTGGCCATTGTAGAGACCAGGAACAACACAGGAATGTTTACATAGTGGTTTGAGTTTAATAGACAGTAGAGCTGAGTTTCAGACAGCTAGCAAAAACACAGCTAATAGGTGACCTCTTAATGTAGTCCTCCTTTTCAAAAACAAAATACAATTTCATTTTATACAAGGCAATGTCCCAAAATGCCAAGGTTATCTGCTTGACTTTTTGAGCGAGCGTGCACTGCGTTGCACCTGACATTTATACCAGAAACTCTACCCTGAATGCATTCCCCTCTACCTTAAAACAAAAAGCACTTTATGTGTCAGTCACCTTACAAACAGATTAGAGCTGGATGGGGTTTCCTACGACATGCAGTCATTTTAATTTAAAACTGAGTGGTTTTCACCACTGTCCTTCCCCTTCTGCCCCAAAAACACATGGCGGGGGTGTAACCCAAAACACCATCCCCTCTGCATCCCTGCATCCCCTCACCTGGGCACTCCCACCCCCCGGGGGGGACCAGCACAAGCCCTCAATGGGCTCTCCTGGAAAGGCAAAGTACAACTGTCACTGACCTCTACTGCTTTTCCAGAGCTTCTGGGGTAGTTGCTACACACTGGGAAGACACGGGCTGGCTGCGATGCGCTTTTTCAAAGGCGCAGCTTGGTTTCACGCACGGCACAAATTCGGCAGCTCTTCCTCGGGCAAAATTCCTCCTGACTGAGAACTCCAGCATTTGGGGTCACTGAGAATCAGGCTTGCTTTCCAAGAATCATGAGGTAAGTAAAACACACTCGAAACCAGCCAAAGACCGGTGAGCGCAGCACAAGTGTAGAAAACAAACCAGAAAGGGTGATTTTGGCAGTAACGGTAGCAGAAAGGTATTTACTCTAAGTCTCGTCCAAAAAACAAACGCTGCAAACAGGTAATACCTCAGGGTGACTTTCCTGGCATGGGCACTTCGAGTTTTGTTGCTAGTCTTAAAAAAAAAAACAGTTAAAATTGCTGGCATTGAGTGAGTATTAAGCAGGGAAATGACGTGTTATCTCCCAGACAAATAGGAATAAATAAACGAGCATTTATGTCAGAAGGAAAAAGGGAAGGCAACCTGAGGAACAAGTCTGGAAAAAGCACAAACACACAGAGGCAGAGGAGGGGAGGCCAAACCAACGTGTATTCAAGTACCAACGAGAAAGGAAAACCACCCCCAACCCCACAGCCCTGTGAGTACAGGGCATTTCCAGCCTCATCTTTGCAACCCTGCCCAGAAAGTTTCCAATTCTCCAGTACCTTATGGTGAAACTCCCACCCCCCCCGGGGCAGAAGCAAACAGAAGCAGGAGGAAGGCTGCTCCAGCCACTTCTGGATGCAACCTTGGTTTTCAGGAAGACAATAGACGCTGGTTGCTGAGCTCTACCTTGCCTGTTATTCCCAATCCTCAGAAGCAAATGAGTAACTGATCTCAAATAATACAGAACAAAGGGAACAATAGGAGCTAGAAAGCAAGACGGGATACTTGGGAACATGCCTCTTTCTGTTGAGAGACAGTCTCTCCAGCACACACCGACTTCTTGTCCCATGTCATCGCCAAAAAGCTCAATTCCACCAACCATGGGGGTTTAATAGATTTTTTGTTTTGTACCCCCACAAAAGAGGAAAATAAAGTTGAGAACAGAGAAGAAAAAAAAAAAAAACACACCATACCAACAGTGTCAATTTAAAGATTTAGTATAAACTAGTTCAAGCCTGTGGGAGGAACGCTAAGTGGAAAAAGTAAACATGGTCCCCCCGAGTAGTTCCCCTGGAAGCCGAGCACGCAGGCAGCGCCTGGTACCGCCGGCTGCCCCGCGCCTGGGGAGGTCAGCCCAGCTATGCTAAACTGACAGGTTCAGTTTACAGCAGGCCAGCACTTTGTTTGGATATACTGGCCTTGCTCACCGCCAGCTTAACAACAGATGGCTAGAAAACTTTCATTATGTTGCAGAGGGCTGAACTGCAAACAATCGGGGAAAACTGTGAAAAGTTTAACTCCCTGCAAGCCGAGCGGGGAAGCGCTCGCCGCGCCAGCCGGCCTCCCCGCTCCCGCCCTGGGCACGGGCACCCTTAAATTAATTAAAGCGGGATGGGATGATTAATCATACCTGGGCACGGTCCTGCGGATGCTTGGAAAAAAGAATCTGCGATTTGACAAGGTCATTTCAATAAAAGTAGCATTCCAGAAGAAAATGGACTTTGATGGATTGCGAAGCCGATTTTAAACCTTCCTCGAGCCTGTGGCTTCAGGGAAGTTACAGAAAGTTTCAGCAATAACCCCCAGCCAGGGTTTATCAAAGGCTTTCCGACGAGTGTTTTTCCACCTCCCGAAACAGAGCCTCCGACCCTCGAATTCCCGCTTCAAACTTTCCCACCTGACGGCAGGAGAAGGCCGCCAAATAATCTAGCACGCAGATCTGAATATGATTTATCCAAATCTGTGTATAATTTAAATATTCATTAAATTGATTCGATTCATATGCACCCTAATATCTTTTAACGCTCTAAGGCAGGTTATAAATGCACCTGCCGAGGTTTAATTCAATTGACAATCTTACATACATCTCATCACTGGAAACGCATTATTTTATATTATTCAAGAAATGAACAAATCTGTTTTCCACAAATGTATTTTAAAAGCGACTCTTTCCTGTTATTGAAAGAAAATTGTGTTTATTACTCCTTTAGCATAGTGTAAACTCATAAACGTCAACAGAGAGTACAAGGAAAACTGTCAACTAAATATTGTTTCCTTCATGAGCTGCTCTTCCAAGTCAATTACGCCTTTCAACTTCTGGGGCATTGTATGATAAACTGGCAGTAAAAATCATTCACATTAATATACCATGGTGCCTTGCCTGCAAAAGGTAATTAAAGAAGTAAATGACTCATAAGAATAGACATATTAGCTGCAAAATGAAAGGCAACTGAGCTGCCACATGAAAATATGTACCATTAAGATACTGCATTTTCATATTCCTGTAATCAGCTTCAGTAGACTAATGCTTATTTAATCCAGTTCTCTGCTAAGTCCATCAACAACTGTTTTTTGCTGTTTTCTCCTTGACTGAACATTATGTGTGCAGGTTTGGAATAAATACTGCAATAAGATTTTTGCATAGTCAATTGAAGAACAGGTTTTTTATCTTTTAAAAACTATTTTTCTTTCCCACCAAGAGGACTATAGCCGAGAAGGATATCAAGAAAACCCCCATTTTCTGGGCTTCTTTCAGTGCCGATACGCTCTGAGTGAAATATATACCCCGATCTAGCATTTACCATTTTGATTCGTGAAACTATTAGCAGGAAAAACAAGCCAAATCACTCCAACTTCCCTATTCTTCACATAGGAAACGCTTTGCCTTGTGAACGCGGATTTTCATTAGGGTTAGAGAACTCAGGCTGGTTTTCTCAAGTGTTTGGGGAGAGGAGCAGGCACCACCGGGTTCACGGAAGGGATGGGCAGCCCGAGGGGCATCGCCCTCGAACGATGTACATCCCAACGAAGTGCCCTTCACCTTCACCGCTCTGACTTTTGGGACGCTTCAGATGACAAAAGACCTGAACCTGTACACCCCCCTGGCATCCCACCCTGGCAGCAGGACGACCGAGCTCAGCGCCAACATGCCCCTGTTCTTTGGGAGAGGCCTTGGCTGTGAGCTCACCCTGCTTTCGGGTGACGCATGGCACGTGTCTCGGACCAGCCCCGCTCCCTGGCCATCATATAAATACAAGCCTTTTGGTAAAGGGTGTTGGGTTTAACTTCCCAAGCTGTGTCCTCCTCCTTCTCCCAAAGGGACGGCAGGGAGATCGTAAAATTCAGAGGACAAAGTACACTTGTCTCCATCCTCCAAAATACCACCCTGTAAAATACTCAAGCATTTGTAACTCATCCTGTTTGCAAGCAGTAATTAAAATATTCTTTTCATCACAATAATAGCTCTGCAAGGCCAAGATCCAAACTGCTTTCGACTGCACGGCTACCACAATTATTTCATTTTCTAAAGTACGGGGTGGAGTTAACTCCAGTATCTCAGCTATCACTATGGTGCGACCGTTGACAAATGCTGACTTTTCTAAACGGCAGACGCCGCGGATGTACCATCCGTCCTTTATTTATTGTGCCCGACAGGGGTTTATCCTTGCAAAAAGAGATCTTTCCATAAAAATCTTAACACGATGCCTCACAACCTGCATTATATGTTGCTTATTTATCACTATCAGTACAAAATAGTATAAGACTTAAAATGTAGGATCAATCATTATTTAAACTGTATTATTGCTCCTCCATTTGAGCAGACATCACTTTGTACCCACAATTAATGAGCTCTAGTCCTTTTTCTAATTAAGGAACAAAGGTTCTTGTGTGCAGAGTATAGAGTGACACTGTCTAGAGAACACACATTTAAATAGAAGAGAATCCTTCTAATTACCTTAAAATAGGATTTTTAATATCCAGGAACATAATAGGATCAAGAAATTAGAGCATTTCCAACAGCATTTGCAAATAAGTCATTACAAAACACTGTTAAAAGGTAATACTGCATCCCTAAAAATAGTGGCACCTTATGGAGACTAGTGCCTAACACTTCCATATTTATGTAATGAACCTTTTTGCACTGACACATGGAAAATGCAATACAGAAATTATTTTATATATGTGTATACATTGGGACAAATCAAAAAAAGAAAAAAAAATAGAGGAGTCGGCTATTGGAGCATAAAATACTTTAGGCTGGCACAGATTAGGATCCAAACACGTAATTAAGAAAGTCAGAGAGGTAACCTCGCTTCATCTAGTAATTAGGGCTGTTAGACATAGGATACCGTCTCTTAAAAGTGTTACAAATACACCACACTACGAAATAACCTGCACTGCTGGGAAAGTATACTTGCTATCAAGGGCAAAGCTGCTATACACTGAGGTAACAGTAAATGACAGACTGTTGTTCAAGTCCATTAGCTGCTATGTGATAGGAGCACATTCACTAGCACACGACCTGTGAAAAATCTTAGATCTCTTTAAATCTTTGAATTGGATTGCTGCATTAATTCTTAAGAACTGCAATCCTTCAACCAAGTCAAATTACCCTCATTAACAGGGGAAAAACTGCCTCTGCAATAAGTTAAAAAAAAAGATATTTATTACCGATAATCACTTTCACGTACTTCACCTGGAAGTGTGACAAACTGGGACAACAACTCCAGAGCCTGCCACCAGTTCAGCTGCTGGTGGGGACGGGATGGAGGGGCTGTGCCCGCGGAGCCGGCTGCGCCTGTGCGGGCACGTTCCCGCACCGACGTTCAGCGTAAATAAATGTGCTTCTTGTGGGGGGAAAAAAAACCTCAATGAACGTTCTAAGAAAAGACAAATCCCTAAGAATAAGCACAGGCGCTGGAGCGATCTGTGTGTGCGCCACTGAAATAACCGCAAAAGAGGAGGGGAAATTCTCCGGTTATTCAAGGCTTGATTAGAACACTACTTCGTAATTAGGCGTGTTACAAGTATTGTCATCAACCAGAAAATTCATGTACTAGCTAAAAGGTCTCAGAAGCTGGCTCAAGCCTTCTATTCATTAACAACATCTGCTATTAATGTTTAACCCTCATAAACATGCACAAAACGCTCAGCATTCAACCAAGATTGAAAATAAATATTTTGTTGTTCTATTTCATCCGCGTTGGTGATCTGCGGGGTTCTGCGAACATCCAGAATCGCTCAAACGGCCGCAGAGATAACAGACACATATTAGGTCTTTGTTGGAAAGAAGGTATTTCTTTCACCAGTCCCTGCTTCTCTGCACTTCCGATGTTACAGCTTCCGAGCCAGGCCAGCGCGGCACAGCACGCAGCCACGCGACACACACGTATACACACGCCTGTGCGACAGCATCAATCATTTATTTTAAAGGTGAGACTCCCTGGAACAACGTTCAGGCTGAGTGTTTCAAAGGAGCCGCTGTTTAAATTTTTTCTAATTTAAAAACGAGCGTTCCCGGGGATGGAAGATTCCCTGTGAAACGGGGAACTGAGTCCGGGATCCAGAAATGAGAAACAGAGCGTTTCATCTTCATTTCACTGCTCCCAGCGCAGATGAGAGCCCTGATCTCGCAGTCGGATCCTAATGGGCAGATCTTTGGAAGAGTCTTTGGAAAGACTCGTTTCCACCACTGTGGTTTTAATGTAAGCGTAGCAATCTGCTTGTGCAGGCTCATTTACAGCGCGGAGACAGAGCTAAGCGGTGAGCTAATGCGACCCTCTAATGACTCCTGGAAACGCATCAGGACATCCTCCATCCCCGTCCCTCTTCCCGCGGATGGGTGTAGGTAGCACACGTCCGCCCCTGCCCGTCCCCACCTCGGCTCGCGGGGGCAGCCCCGGCGTGCCGGCGGGCAGAGCCCCGGTACCAGCGCCAGGCAGGCAGAGATCCAGCCCCTACTCATCTGACCGTCACGTTTCTCCTTTGCAGCGAGGCCAAAATACAAACCAAGCCACAAAAGTAATGAAAAATACAGCTCCTTTTTGTCTTCAAACATGACATCCATGGCGGATTCACTGTCTGCATGTTGCAGCACGCTCTATTCTTAGCACTGTGCCTTTTAAAGTTAGGCCCATTATTTTCTACGGTGTATCAAGATCAGTATGTATAACATATGCCATATTGTTGACACTTCCCTGGATGTATTGCATGCCATATGCCTAAAGCACTAAAAGGGGTGATGAACAGAGTGGCAATACTGAAAGGAGAACAAGATACACCGAGCATGTTGAATGAATTCAGTTATATAATTCAGCCAATAAGGGTTTC